>NC_136524.1:46262986-46405486 GCF_053919585.1 Euprymna scolopes | reverse complement strand
GAATCCACCGTGAAAAATTTCCCCCATTATTTATCTGTGCCTAAATCAAAACGTGGATTCCATGAACAAAGCTTCTTTCTTAGGACCGCACGCTTGTGGAACTCTGTTCCGTCTGCCTGCTTCCCACCTGACTACAATTTGGATGTCTTCAAGTCCAACGTTAACAAATTCCTAATGAACCGCCCCCTTAAGTAAACACTTCATCAAATCTCCACACTAATGTACTGTACTTGCAATAACCCTTATCCCTGAGTGGCTTCCAGGCCTTGATAAGTGGTGACCACCGTGTGTAAAAAAAAAAAAAAATTAAAGAAAAAAAAAAAGAAAAAAAAAAAAAAACACACGCACCTTCTTGGCTTAATACTAGAGAATTCCACGCACATTAATAGCTAGCACAACCTAGATAAAACATGGCTTCATTATATCCTGTACTGAAACATACTTTCCCAGTTAATCACTGAAAATGTTCTGCTGAGGTATTTATATAAATTCATGTGAAATAAGCTTACTCTGATATTTTAAATTCAATTTTTACTTATATTTATAATATTCTGTCTTGCATAGCCATAATCTGTACGCTTGAAAGCTGAATATATCTGACAAAAGATTATTTCCCAGAAATATAACAATACACATCCTCCTCTTGACCATACTAACATATTTTCATTGGGGGGGATGGGGGGGGTAACGGCTTATCAAGGGCTGAAGGCCACTCAAGGATAAGGGTTAATGAATGTAAGGTGGTAGTGAAGTAATCCTTAATGATGTAAATTGGGTGAATTTATTTATGAGGACGACCTAACAGAACTTGTTTACATTAGATTTGAAGGCTACCATGTTGTATTTAGCTAGGAAGCATGCCAGCGGAACAGTGTTCCAAAGGCGGGCAGTTCTGGGAAAGAAGCTTTGTTCTTGGAATCTGCGTTTACATTTAGGCACAGACAGAGTGGGGAAAATCATATAGAGTGGTTTTAGCTAGTTGAGGGTTTTCTGTGTAAGTTTGGCAAGCGAGAACCATAGATTGGAGTTCAGACGAGCACTTACCATGAAAATACTGATAGAGCAGAGACAGGCTAGTGACGTCTCTTTTGCGGGAAAGAGGTTGCTGGGAAGAAATAAGCGCATCACCTATTAGGTTTCGAAGCTGGTTTTGAACTATAAAGGCAGGATAGGGCATACCGAGCAGTTCCTGCCCAGATGTAGCAACAACACACACACACACACACACACACACACACACACACACACACACACACACACACACACACACACACACACACACACACTGTATCAGTAAAGGTTAATTTGCATAGCTTATTCCACTATTATATATTTTAATTTGTTTCAGTTTGTATCTGTTATACGTCTGCATTGCGTTGCCTTCTATAAATTTAAACTTCCTTTATATTTTTAAATTTGGAGGAGGAGAAAGCCAAAATGTCTATTGGTCAACATGTCCACCTTCTTCCAAATCGAGAATATCGTTACATTACAGTATAGCATATACTGCCCAGATCCTTCAGTTTCAAATCTTCACAATCATCATATTCGGTATAAAATCCGTTTTACATACTAGCTACCCCCATGGATTAAAATAAACAGTTCCGTTTGAAATTACATGCAGATTCAGAGTTTGACACAAAGATTTCCAAATTTGACCAGATTCACCTGAAGAATGTTGGCAGTTACATCATATCTTGTAAAAATATGAGTCAGGATGAGAATGGTAATCTGAAGAATCCAGATAATGTGATTAATCTTATTTCGCATAAGTTTTGAAATGTTAAAACTTAATTTTTTTTTTTTTTTTTTTTTTTAGGTTTTATTGCTTATCAATACAATGGACAATTTTTAAAAACTTCAATTCTTAAGTAAAATTCTTTTAAAAATAATTTTAAATGGAAAAGAAAAAAAAATGCACCAAGTTAAGATGAGGGTGGTATAAACAGGTTGCAAGCTTAAGGAGGAGGAGGAGGAGGAGGTATAAACAGGTCCCGAGCAGAGAGGATAAGGGGGTATAGAAAGGTCCTGAGCCGTAAGGGGGGGGGGGGTTAAGGTGGTATAGAAAGGTCCCGAGCCGTAAGGGGGGGGGTTAGACAGGTCCCAAGCCGTAAAGGGGGGGGGGGTATAGACAGGTCCCAAGCGGTAAGGGGGGGGGTATAGACAGGTCCCAAGCCAAGAGGATAAGGGAGTATAGAAAGGTCCCGAGCCATAAGGGGAGGGGTTAATGTGATATAGAAAGATCCCGAGCCGAGGGGGGGGGGGTGTATAGACAGGTCCCAAGCTGAGGGGGGTGGATGTGGTATAGACAGGTCCCGAGCCGTGTGGGAGGAAAGATCTTGGAAAAATTAATATTGATGATATTTGCAAAATGTGCCAGAGTTTTTTTTTTTTTTTGGTTATGCAGCATTATCTCTCTTTCATCTGCATCAGCTGCCCCTCACCCCTCCAACAAACTTATCCTGTAATATTGATTGAAGGGGACTCATCACGGTGCACCAGGAGGAAGCTTCACATTCCTCTGCGCATTGACTTAGTCCACCGTATGTTGTGGCCTACATTGCACTCTACAGAACCCACTATTAATTTTATAAAATGATTTTTACATCTAATGTCTTGAATTTTAGTTTGAAAAAGTCAAATACCATGATTCAATTGTGCTTTAAACAGAAACATTAATTTCGAATGCACCCCTCTCATACCAAAGAACCTACTATTAATTTTATATGACAGACTTTCCAAAATGCACTTGTGATGTTAGGCTGTGCAAGGTGTAAACTTCGGTTAAAAATCACCTGTTCCATTTTTTATTGGATTTTTTTTTCAATTATCGATACTTATCTAAGACAATCCGATACAAACCCTATCTAAGAACACTGTCAGATACATAAAATACATTTGTGTGAAATTACATAAAAATCGGTCCAGCCGTTTCAGAGGCCATAGAGAACAAACTCACATACATATAATATGGTAGAGTAGTTTATAATTAAGACATTGTTTGTATTTATTGCTTGTAGTTTGTATTTATTATAGAACTAGCATTTCAGCACGGTGTTGCCCGCGTGTTTGGAGGTGTATGTTGAGCAAAAAAAAAAAAAAAAAAAAAAAAAAAAAAAAAAAAAAAAAAAAACGGTCAATTTTTTTAACTTTGACCCCTATTATAACCCCTTAAAATTTATTGTTTGGGGCTCAAATCAAGTTATTAAGTTAGATCCATGTCCAAGGAACCTATATCTAAAGTTTCAATTGTTTATACCCAAAATTGGTGGAGGAGTTTGGTAGAGTTCTCAAAGGTCAAATCCTTAAACTTTGACCTCCTAAAATCTACATTTTTGAGTGAAAACGGATTACAAAGATTTTCCCAAATCTCAGTACCCTGTATATCAAATTTCGAGTCTGTAGACTTAAAATTGACAGAGTTATTGCATAGGGAAATGTATACAGACATACACACACGTTCACATGCATACATATATATATATTTATTTTTTTTTTTATTGTAAAGCAACACAGAAATAAGACCACTTTTCAGATGGTGCATGCTATCTATTTAAAAGTTAAAGCAACCTGAAAAATATGCTTTCAACTAGTCACAATCAATTGACATACGAAAGGAAAGGGAGGGGTGCATGTTACTATGCACTGAACAATTATCACAGCAAGACTGACACTAACAAAGAAAATCCAGCCAAGACAAAAGAATAAGTATTCATTACAATCAGATTGAAAGAATAATTATCTTTTATCTTGAAGACAATATGAGAAACCAAGTCAAACATCTACACAGTAGGCTACAGCCACTTTCGGCTTCATTCAGGAAGATTAGCTCACCTTGAACCAAGTTAGGATATTATTAGCAAACTGCTGTGGCACAATGATAAAGAGCCCCTTTTCTTGGGGGAGGGGTAGCTTCAGCTCGACACATTTTGGGGCTTCATACCTAACTTGCCTTCTACGTTTTTTTTTTTTTTTTTTTTAAATTTTCTTCCTTTAAAGATTGTAACGCTAGGTATGAGGCAGCCAACCAGCTGCTTTTTATTGAAACCACCCGAGAGCTCTTTTTAGTATTCTCGTTGTTCCCTTCAGTGCAATTGTCTGGATCTCCTTTTTCACTTGGTTCATCAGGAATTTTAGTTAGGTACGACTTCAGGTTCTTCTTCATAAGCCTTGTGACACATATAATAAAGGGTATGATTGATATCTCCTTAAGATTTCAGTTTCTTTTCATATCATACATATACATACCTTAATATTTGGTATGTTTCTCCCTTTCAGCTCTGTTCAGACCTCTACTTGAAGGGAGACAAGTATATTTTAACAGGTGCTATTATAAACATAACTTCAATGGGTGTCATAAATAAAGTTCTTTTCCGACCTGGAGTTTGACAGTTTGTAAAATCAGACGCTCGCAGTTACTACTGAAAGGTCAACAGCAGTAAACTCGATATCAGGACTGTAAAATGAAATAATATCACAGTCATTTTTCTAAAATGTTTGCATGTTTCTACCTCTTTCATATTTTTTTGCCATGAGGGAAGAATTTTAATTTAGTTGAAACTGGTTGTAGTTGATGACAGGTTGCAAAAGTTGAGGTCCGATCTCAGGTGGCGACACACGGGTCAGTCGCGTGTAGCCCACTGAGGAGTTTTTAGAAATGCCCCTTAATTCTTAACATGAAAAAACAATTTCATTTTTAAAAGAAAATGTGTCGGACACTCATTTACTAATCGTGGGGGGGGGGGAGACACACACACAAGTGGAAAGGTCAAATTAAGTTAGACTTTGTAAACTTAAGAAACAACTACAGGGTGGCCCACTTAAAAGTAGCCCAACCTCTCTAACCTTTCTCTTAATGACGAACTGACACCAAAAGACAAAATGCAAATCTTTTTCCAACAAGATGGCGCTACATGTCACACGTCTCACAGATCACTGACACGAGATCATGACATGCTTACAAAAGAAAGACCAATACCACATTCCCTGGACTTAATCATCATGTGATGTTTTATCTTTGGGGGACTTTAAAACGAAAAGATTATGCAAATAATCCTCACAATCTAGACCAACGGAAGCAGAACATTACCAACGTTATCAGAAGAATCACCAGAGAAAATCTGCAAACGTTAAACGTGCCCAGAAATGCATAGATGTCAACGGGGAGCACTTTCAGCATCTTTTATAACATTAAAGGTAATTTAAACAATAGAAGAATGTTCCTTCTCTACTACATTATCTGGGCTACTTTTAAATGGGCCATCCTGTATATCCGTTTCTCGTTCATATGTACACATATCTGTTTCTCTCTCACCCACGTTTCAAGGAAGAATTATAATTTAGTTGGAAGTGCGCTACTGCTGCATCTTCAGACAAGACGATTTTCAGGAACGGACACATTCAGTCGTCAGTTTTACTCTTCTGTTAGTTTTTCCTTTTCTGTTTGTTTGTTTTAAAGTAACCAAACTAAGGTTACAATTTTTTTTTTTTTTTTACAAAGGCCTCACCACTTATCAAGGCCAAGAGGCCACTCGAGGATAAGGGTTAAAGAGTGTACAGTAGACAATTGGACAATAAAGTAATCGTTAGTAATGGAAATTCAGTAAATTTGTTAACTTATAATGGAACGGCTCACCAAAAACTTGTTTACGTTAGACTTGAAGACGACCATATTGTAGTCAGCTGGAAAGCAGGTAAACAGAAGACAATTCCATAGGCGTGCGGTTCTAAGAAAGAAGCTTTGCTCATGGAATCTACATTCGTTTAGGTTTAGGCACAGATAAAGAGTGGGGGAAATTATTGATAGTGTTTTCTGCTAGACGGATGTTTCTTGTGAAAGTTTTGGCAAAGGGGCACCATAGATTGGAGCTCAGTCGAGCACTTGCCGTGAAAATAATGATAAAGCAGAGACAAACTCACAACATCTCTTCTGTGAGAAAGAGGTTGCAGGGAAGAGAAAAGGACATCCTATGAAGTCTATTTTGAACTCTATCAAGGCAGGATAAGTCCTTTCTCGCAGCTCCTGCCCAGATGTGGTAACAGTACTCCATCCTTGGACGTACCTGGCTCTGATAAAGATAGAGAATTGCATCAGCAGTGAGATATCTACTGGATCGATAGAAGGATCCCACCATTTTTCAATCTTCACTATGTTAATATTGTAACCCCTTCTTTGAGACTTTGCACCGTCACATAACCTTGTCGTAGCCTCATTTTCGTGCATTTGCTACTACAACTGAATTTGAACCGAGAAGACTGCTTTTTCTTTTCACTACAGCAAGCCCCCCCCCCACCTCCCAAGATATTTTTTTACCTAGCATCCTCAACACAATAGGTTGTCTGTGGAATTAATTCAGGTTTATTCTGTCTGCCCAACACACGCTTTCTAAGGTCTAACTGCTGAAAATATTGTAGGTACTACGAGCAAGATTTCTGAAGAATATGGGAATTGCATTTCCACACATAGCGAACACAAACCTGTGACATTCAAGTAAGCATAATTATCACCCATTAATTCCAGCAATATTATTTTCAGTCCCAAGTGGACATTGGCATCTTATATCCATTTTCGCTTTACCTCTCTCTCTTTAAATCTGGATACAGCATGATGCAGACGTATAACAACAATGCTCGCATGGGCAGGAGCTGCTAGGAAAACCTCATCCTGCCTTGACAGAGTTCAGAAAAAACTTTGTAGCCTAGTGGGGGATGCTTTTTTCTCTTCCCTGCAACCTCTTTCTCACAGAAGAGACATTGCGAGCCTGTCTGTTTTATCATTATTTTCATGGCAAGTGCTTGTCTGAGCTCCAATCTATGGTTCCTCCTCATCAAACATTCACGAGAAACGCTCGTCTAGCTGAAACCACTATCAATAATTTCCCCCACTCTTTATCTGTGCCTAAGCCTAAACGTAGATTCCATGAAAAAAATTTTTTCTTAGAACTGCACACTTGTGGAACTCTCTTCTGTTTACCTGCTTTCCAGTTGACTACAATATGGTCATCTTCAAGTCCAATGTAAACAAGTTCTCGAGTTTGTAAAAATGTTTCGATTGTTGAAATAAAAGAATTTCTATTTTTAGAAGAAAACTAACCTGGGTGCCCGGCATTGCCCGAGTATTTGGAGGTGTGTTGAGCCCCACCCCAAAAAAGCGGTAGTAGGCAGGAAGGCTCGAACTCGTGACGCGAAGGCAGAAAAGAAAGTGAAAGAAAATCTGATGTCTTAAACTGCTACGCCATGATGTGACCAGAAGTGTAAAACGTTCAAATTTTACGTAGTCAATCTAAAAACGAAAGATAACTTGCAAAAATGGCGTTGCTTTTAAACCTCCCACGAAAGCAAATTAGACACATGGTTGTTTTAAATGGGAGAGGGGGGGGGGTGAGAATCAGCTCCCTAAAAAGGGATACTTTGGCAGTATCCAAATAAATAGCAATTGTCTCAGTATGAAAGGTTTCCTTTACACATTGACCAAGGACTAATTACAGAAGCCGGAGGCCAGACGGTTGCGTTTGAATAGTTTTGCTTTATTATATATAAAAAAAAAAAAAAAAAAAAAAAAAGCAACCCGCAGAGATGACTGCATGGTGGGAATTTTGTTTAACTCGATAGAAAAAAAAAAAAAAAAAAAAAAAAAAAAAAAAGATAGAGGCAATGTCCATTTGCGAATCTGAGATATTACGATCTGGGAAGTGTGCGAAAACTTCTTGCGGAATCTGACGCAAGAACCCCCAGCCAAAAAGCTCTTTGTGGACATACACAAACGCTTACGCCCATTTCGTAATATATATATAATACTATATATATATATATAGTATATAATACTTTATATAATACTAGCGGGCATACCCGGCATTGCCCGAGTGTTTGGAGGTGTGTGTGGTGGGGGTAGATTAAAACCACCCGTAGATTAAAACGTTGGCCGGTTGTTTGGAGGTGTAAAAAAAAACAAAAAAAAAACAAATAGTTTTAGTATAAAGGTAGGCTTGAACCCTGAACGTTTGACACGGAGGTGGAAAGAAAATGGGAAAAAAAAACCCTGCGATCTAACCATCTCGACCATGGGAACAGATGAATTGATAAGTGTGTTAAGTTGACGTTTATAAATCGAAATTAGCAAGTGCAACAACGTCAAGTTGCGGAAGCCAGTTTCTGTTTCCCCCGCTATGCGGCGATCAAACGATAAAAATAAACAAAAAAAAAAAACTAACGTAAGGCAAACGAACAATGAAAATAGAAAAACGAACACATAAAAATTGGCTTAAATAAGCCTGTTTCGATATTAAAATTTAAAAAATCGGTGGGTATCCGGGTGTTTTTGGGTGTCGCTAAGAATAAGTGAAGTAAAAAAAAAAATAAAAATAAAAAAAAAAAAAAACGAATGTTACATGAAAAATGGCTTAAATAACACTGGTTCAATATTTAAATTTAAAAAATCGGAAAAAAAAAAAAACAAAAAAAAAACATCTCGCACCACAATTCGAACCCAAAACATTTAGATAATGAACCAAGGCCTTAACCAACTGAGCTAACGCGACGTACATGAAATTTGTTTGTTTTTTCAACTATTTAAAGTAAATCAGGTCACGTCATCTGACGCATGCGTAGAATCGGTCATTGTCACGAGAGGACCGTTTTTTTTTTGTATCTCCATTGGACCACCTTAAAAAAAAATAAATAAAAATAAAGTAGAATATTCAGAGCAGCAGCAAGTACCTGTGGGACATATACAAGAAAAACAGTTGGAAATAAAATATAAACCATCCACTATAACCATGCAATTTTTATAGCTGTTAAATTGAATGTACTGGTATGGTACAAGAGGGAGAAAGTAATAACCTTAGTTGAAGTCAGTATCCTTAATGATACTGGCTTAAAATTGAGAGGACAAGGTTACTAAATACTAAGGTCTTATGTATGATGTGAAAAAAACCCCTGGAATCTTAGGAATATCTCCATTTCACCAATCATAGGATTAGTAATGCCCACTAACCAGAAAAATACTTTCGATATCTCAAGATGATTCAACTAAAATAGTCATTTTAAAAACCAAAGCACTTGAAGTCCTCAAAATACCACCATTTTGTGAATATCCTTTTACGTGAACTAATAAATAATAATCTACATAATATATTTGAAGAGTTTTTGAGAAAATAATGATAAAAATGTTAACGCTATGAAACAGCCATTTTGTATCAAATTTTTTTTATCCCCACAATGCTTAAAAGTTTAATAGCACTTTCCTGTGGGGAATTTTGTCATGAAATTTGGAAAACAATCAGAAAAAGACATGAATCTCACTGTCGGGTTGCAAAATAAACTGCTCCACTCATTTTTTTTTTGTTGTCTTTAAAATAAAACTTCAACATGACATGTATCGAACATTTTTTCTAAATATTATTTGTACCCCAATTAATAAGTAAATTAAGGTTTTTATTAATTTTATCTATTAAAATGATAATTCTCTGTTGATTTCTCTTTTGGTAGCAGCAATTTTTAATTAGTTTCTCCCTCAAAATATTAACCTCTTTTCAGAAATTTCACATGAATTAATAAATAATAATCTACATAATATATTTGAAGAGTTTTTAAGAAAATAATGATAAATATAAAATGTCCGTTTTGCATTAGATTTTTTTTTTTTTTTTTTAATACCTCTGCTATGTTGAGAAGTTCTGTACCGCCCCTGTATAACGAATTTTGTCATGAAATTTGGGGGGGGGGGGGGGGGGAAATCCAACAATCTCATTGTCAGGATACAAAATAAAGTTGTCCACTGTTTTTTTGGTTTTTTTTTTTACAGTCTTAAAATTAAATCTTTAACATGATGTTTCGAACATTTTTTCTAAATATATTTTGTCCCCCAAATAATGAGTAAATTAATGGTTTGGTTTTTATACATTAAAATGATAATTCTGTGTTGATTTCTTTCGGTATGAAATGTTTTGAAATGGGGTTCTTGCCAACTGTAACCTTTTTCAGCAAAAATAAACAATTTAACTAGTTGTGCTAATAATTCCAACCTAATCCACGTTGACTGACGGCTGTTAGTTTGAAATCCAGGAGTTTTGTGAATTACATTTATTTTGAAAAAATAAATTAGGTCCGAGTGACAAGCCCACCTGCTAAAAGTGCCTCCCGTGAACCTGTTGTACCATTAACCTAAAATCTGAATGACAAATCTCATGCTGAAAAAAAAAAAAAAAAAAAAAAAAAAAAATCTCCTCTACCACTAACCCTAAGTACGAATGGCACCCACTTCAAAATAAAAACCTTTTCCTAACTACTATTTCATTAAACCCTAAGTGTAAGTGGCAAGCCAACTATTGTACAAACCGTCTTAAAACGACACAATCATCTACAACAAAAAAATAAATAAATAAATAAATAAAAAAAACGCACGATTTTTGTCTCAGAAAAATAAATTAACTGCCCTAAAATGCTAGAATGTCCTGGAAATGGTGGATTAGTTTTCATTAAATTTACATGTAAAACGTATCCCCCACTCTAAAATAACTGATTTTTTTCTTTCTGACAAGTTTTCAGAGTGTTTATACGTAATTACTACTAGTCCTACCACCACTAACTAACTTCAAGTCCAGGAAGTAAGACTCTTAAAAAACACATTTTTTTTTTTTTTAAATTATAGGAGTTATTTCTCCTAGTCAAAAAAAAAAAAAAAAAAAAAAAAAAAAATCAATTTGGAGAGGTAGTGAGGGCGCGATTTCACAGGCGTCAATCTACAATCTACAACAGATTCATTAGACATTCTTAGTATTAGGTTTCAGTTTCTGGTACATGAAATGCATCATGATTCAACTTAGCGTTCTCTAAACATTTCTTTTTTTTTAATGAATACATGAAATTTTTATGGTATTGCAGCACCTATGCATTGTCTGCAAATTACTTGGACACCATTATTTCTGGAGATTTTCATTGTCATATTCTGATTTCTTGCACAAAAATACATTTATATGGTAAATTTCATTGCTTAATCTTGTGTTTGAACAAAGATATAACATTTTTAGTGAAAAAGTAATGTAAAAAAAAGAATCTATAAAACACATTTGGTCTTAAAGAGGAGAAAAATATACAAACTCCCAAGTGCAACACATAATAAGAATTGGACTTAAAAGGGCAGTTATCATAAAATAAAATAAAAAAATCTCTCGGTTGGAGTCGGAAATAGCAGATGAAGTTGGGATGTCCCATCTCCAGCAAAAAATAAATAAATATGAGCAAGTATGTAGAGACTAATGTCTCATTTTAAATTTCTTTCATATTTTTTTTTTCTCATTTTTACAAAAATTTACAAGATACTAATGCTTTGTAGTTCTGTTAGCGGAGGAGAAATCCTTCACGACCGAGACAATTTTTATTTTTGTTCCTTTCTGCTCGCATTAAAAATGACCCTGGTGTCTAACTGCCCTTGTGGGGAGGCAAAGTAAATCGGACCTCTTAAATGTCCTATACCACTCGAAACTGCACTGCTCAGAAAGGATTATTGTCTTCCTATCAGTCTGACAATGAACAAAATAATCCCTGATACAAGGGAAATAACTCAGCAGTTCTTTCTTGGCCTTTTTTGCTATGAGCAAAGTGTAGTATCTGTTCTGACATATTTCATTTTTTGTTTCTGTTCTAGATTAGTAAAGGAAAAGTCATTCTAAAGATGGATAATTCTCATTTTTGTTCCAATTTAGATTGCTTCTTTTTAGGGAGTTGAATGTTCCCCACATTATAAAAGCTGCTTAGAGTAGGTAGACAAGTAAATAGAAAATCTTAACATTCCTTGGGAGACTTGCATCCAGGTATCGATATCTATTTCAGTACCCCATTGTATTCTTAACTAGCAGGGAAACCTGGCATTGCCAGGAATTGAATGATAATTAAAGGTTTTGCAATTTTATATTTTTATTGTCATCGAAATCTCTAAAATCGTCCATTTTTTTTTTAATCAAATCGATCAATTACTTACTCTAGTTGGAGATCTATTGTGATGCACCAGCCTCTATGCAGTGACGGTCCACAATACATTGTATTTTACGTTGCACTGTAGAGAACTTACTGTTGATTTTATAAAAAAATGCTTATATATAATACCTTGAATTAAAGTTTAAAATGCAAAAAGTTAAGTATCATGGTTCAATTGTGCTCTAAACAAACATTCATTTCTAACACACACCTGTCATATCAAAGAACCTACTGTCGATTTTATGACAGACCTTCTGACTTGTGTGGTAATAGAACTTTTGAAATGTACTTATGATGTTAGGCTGTTAACTTTAGTCAACTTCTTTCATTGGAGTTTTTCAATTATCAAAACTCAAGGACATTCTGATATAAAACACTACCAGATACATAAAGTACATTCGTATGAAATTTCATAAAAATTAGCCTAGCTGTTTCGGGGTACATAGGAAAAGAATTCACAAAGTTCTTATATATATATATATATATATATATATATATATATATATATATATAATTTTCACCCTAAACAAGGCATATTGCCATTTTGTTGTAGGGAGCTACTATCAGGGACATAGGCATCAGGGGTATTGTGTAGGGAGTTGGGTAGCAAGATGTCGGTTCACGTTGCACTAGAACTTCTGCATGTCAGTACAGTTGGGGAAGCAGGGACCCGGCAGGGAATTCCAAAGTCTAGCTGTCCTGGGAAAGAAACTACTGGAGTAGAAGGCTCTCTTACATCTAAGGATCTCTACTGTGAAGGGGTGGGATTTAGCTGCTTGTCGGGTTTGTCGGGGGTATTTATGTCGAGGGGCACAAGTGCTTGCAGTTCGTCAGAGTATTCTCCATTAAAGTACTTGT
The DNA here is from genome assembly GCF_053919585.1 of Euprymna scolopes. NCBI lineage: Eukaryota > Metazoa > Mollusca > Cephalopoda > Sepiida > Sepiolidae > Euprymna > Euprymna scolopes. Next base: position 46,392,655 of record NC_136524.1, on the reverse strand, counting down.
AGAAAAAGCAGAGGGATGCAACATTTCGTCGATGGGACAGAGGCTGAAGTTTAGATGACAGTTCAGGACCTATCAGATTGGTGACTCTTTTGAACCTTGTCTAGGAGCGAGAGACTAGTGGTAGATACACCAGCCCAAATATGACAACAATACTCCATACATGGGCGAATGGTGGCCTTATAGAGGTATAGGATACTTTTGGGCGTTAGTATCTTTCTAGCACAGTAGAGAGAACCTACCATCTTCGCAGCGGTCCTGGCGATACTCTCGATGTAATTAAAGGAGTTTAAAGGATGTACTTTCAGATAAAGAGGCATTGGTCATTGCTATTGGTGGTAGAGAAGGTTTCTTGTAATTATTGAAGGAAACGAGTTTAGTCTTGGCAACATTGAATGTGACCATCCATTTAGGTTCCCATTCCACTACAGATCGGAGGTCATCCTCTAGTGTTTCTGCTATTTCTTTAGATATGTGTTCATTTGTTTTCCTGTCGTGTCTGTTATAGAGTGTGGTGTCGTCAGCATATATACCCATCTCAGAGGCAATTTTGTCAGGGAGGTCATTTATGAATATTAGGAATAACAGAGGTCCCAGGATAGACCCCTGAGGCACTCCTGCATTTATATCGTATTGTTTAGATGTACGACCGTCGAGGACAACCTGGATTTTTCTCTTTTCTAAGAAGGATTTAATTATGTCATGTATTCTTCCAGTGATACCATATGATCTGATTTTCCTGAGAAGGCCTTCATGCCATACCCTGTCAAAAGCCTTAGATATATCTAGAGTTACCGCTCTGCTCTCCCCTGCTTTGTCCAGTGAATGGTATATACGTTCAGAGATTACAGTTAGGATGTCTGCTGTGGAACGGGCTTATCTAAATCCATATTGTTGATCAGTCAGAAGTTTAGCATCTGTAAGGTGATGGACTAGAGCATGGTTAATGAAGGTCTCAAATATTTTGGAAAAAAGTGGGAGGAGGCTAATGGGGCGATAATTTACTGGGTCAGTTCTTTCTCCAGAATTCTTGAAAACTGGTACTACAGAAGTAGTTTTCCAGCAGGCAGGAAAACAAAATTCATTAAGGGATTTGTTGTAAAGTTTGGAGAGAACTGGAGCTACTTCGGCTGAGCACTTTTTTAATAGCACAGCTGGGATGAGATCAGGTCCACATGCTTTTGCAGTGTCAAGATTTCTTATGATAGCATGCACCTGAGATGGGGTGATTTTCAGATCGTCTAGTGTGGTGTCTGTCTGCAAAGGAAAGTCAGGGAGGGGGTGGTTGACAGGGTCCAGTGTGGAGTTGGAGGCAAACCGACTGGCAAGCATGTTAGCCTTCTCAGTTGCAGAGCAAACAACCTTATGATTGTTGGATAGTGGGGGGATTGTTAACTGCACATTATTTACTACACTGTTGTAGATTTTCCAGAAGTCGCAGGTTCCTAATTTCTGTGCTTTGATGCGTTGTTTCGTGGTTTCAGTAAATTATCTCTTAACTGTCGCTATTTCTTTCTTACAGTTACTTCTGGCTTCTATATACTTCTGCCTGTTTAAACTGGACTCATGTCGGTTAAATCTGCGATATGCATGCTGCCTTTGTGCAATGGCAGCTACACAAGTAGAAGTAAACCATTGAGGAGAGTGGGGCTTGCTATAAAATTTCCGTGTGGGAACATGTGCTTCAATTGCTGTTTTGAACCATTAGTCGTCTCATTCGTGCACTGTTCAGCAAGAAGTGAAAAGATATTTTGGCATGAAACGTCTCTGATGAGATCCCTGATGGCTTCCCAGTCAGCCTTTTTATAATATCTCGTTTTGAGCAGTGGCTCTTCAGTTTTGGCTCTAAAGTTTAGGGCTATTTCAACTATTACCACTGCATGATCGGCGTTCCCAAGTGAGCTGTGGGCATTAGTTAGTCATCGGGAACTGTGGTCAGAAACAGATCTAGAAGTGTTGTTCTTGCTGGTCTGGGAAACGGGTTGGAAACGTAACCATCTGTGATAGGGAATGAGATATAGAGAAGTTATATGTAGTCATACCAGCTGCGTCTGTGCGAGTAGAAAATCCAAGCCAGTTGCTGTGGTGGACATTAAAGTCACCAAACACATGCACTTGTACGCTAGTGTAGAGGGAAAGTGCTGTATCTATGCTGTCAGAGACTTTGTTTATTAGGGTACAGTCCTGGGTTGAAGGAGAGCGGTAGAGAAAATAAAAGTAGCTAATGTTATGTTGCATGTTAAGTCTAAAGCACATAAAGGCTTGATCGTCCGATTCTAGTTTAGTTTCTCTAGTCAAGGGGAGGGTGTTCCGAATATATACTCCAAGCCCGTGCATATGTTTGTCAGAGTCCTTACGGCAGAGTGGGAGATATCTAGGCATGTTAAAGTAGTTAGAGGGGATGGAAGAGCGTAGATTAGTCTCACTTAGTGCTAAGATATCCGGGGTGTTTGTTAGAAGAAATGCTTCGACATCATTTAAATTAGTTCTAAGCCCACGGATGTTCGTAAATGCAAGCCTCAAGGGAGAAGGAAGTTGGTTTTGTTTGAGTCTGGTTTTAGCGTAATTTTTTTTATTGTACTGTCATTTTTTTTTTTTTTTAAGAGTTTCAGTATATATATAAGGTTGATAAGAAAGCTCTTACAGTTTTTAACTTTTAAATTTGGATGAACATATCTTTGCTCAAATGAAAATTTATTGATCAAAATAGGCACCATCAGAATCAACACTTGTGTGGTAAGAGATTCTTTCTACATACATTGTTTGGAAAAATAAATTCTTTTAAAAAGCTATTCTTCTGGCAATAACTTTTAGTTAAATGATTCTTTAGTATTGTTTTTAACATAAATAACTAATAACAAATAGGTATAAATAAAAAAAAAATGAATAAGACATACTAATCACGTTGACACACCGGTTCCCATAAGATCAAAGTTAAGCAATGAGCCTGGTCGGTACCAGATGGGTAACCATTTGTGAATACCAAGTGAAGCTAGGAGAAGCTTGACAAATCCCTTAAGAACTTAAAAAACCTAACATGGTCATCTCCCTTGACGAGGATATACAAGCAACTGGAGACTGTTTGTGAATTTAATATTTCCTTGACACTTTATCCTCCAGAAAAGGCCAGTTCGACCTGCCTAATGTGAATGCTCTCGGATATTACTACACCTGGTGATTTTTGGTTCATGAACAGTGGTAACGGCCATATGACAAAACTATGAACCATATGCAAAGTCCAAAGCAGTCTGCATAAGATGACAGTCAATGAATTTGTGGCCCTATGGAATAAATAAACGAGAGGGAAGATGGGGGGAAGGAATAAAGTAAAGAGAGGGGGGAACGGCAAGGAATAAAGTAAAGAGAGGGGGAAAGGGGAAGGAATAAAGTAAAGACAGGGGGGAACGGGAAGGAATAAAGTAAAGAGAGGGGGGAACGGGAAGGAATAAAGTAAAGAGAGGGGGGAAAGGGGAAGGAATAAAGTAAAGAGAGGGGGGAAGGGGAAGGAATAAAGTAAAGAGAGGGGGGAAGGGGAAGGAATAAAGTAAAGAGAGGGGGGAACGGGAAGGAATAAAGTAAAGAGAGGGGGGAACGGGAAGGAATAAAGTAAAGAGAGGGGGGAACGGGAAGGAATAAAGTAAAGAGAGGGGGGAACGGGAAGGAATAAAGTAAAGAGAGGGGGGAACGGGAAGGAATAAAGTAAAGAGAGGGGGAAAGGAGAAGGAATAAAGTAAAGAGAGGGGGGAACGGGAAGGAATAAAGTAAAGAGAAGGGGAAAGGGGAAGGAATAAAGTAAAGAGAAGGGGAAAGGGGAAGGAATAAAGTAAAGAGAGGGGGGAACGGGAAGGAATAAAGTAAAGAGAGGGGGGAACGGGAAGGAATAAAGTAAAGAGAGGGGGGAACGGGAAGGAATAAAGTAAAGAGAGGGGGGAACGGGAAGGAATAAAGTAAAGAGAGGGGGGAACGGGAAGGAATAAAGTAAAGAGAGGGGGAAAGGGGAAGGAATAAAGTAAAGAGAGGGGGAAAGGGGAAGGAATAAAGTAAAGAGAGGGGGAAAGGGGAAGGAATAAAGTAAAGAGAGGGGGAAAGGGGAAGGAATAAAGTAAAGAGAGGGGGAAAGGGGAAGGAATAAAGTAAAGAGAGGGGGAAAGGGGAAGGAATAAAGTAAAGAGAGGGGGAAAGGGGAAGGAATAAAGTAAAGAGAGGGGGAAAAGGGAAGGAATAAAGTAAAGAGAGGGGGAAAGGAGAAGGAATAAAGTAAAGAGAGGGGGGAACGGGAAGGAATAAAGTAAAGAGAGGGGGGAACGGGAAGGAATAAAGTAAAGAGAGGGGGGAACGGGAAGGAATAAAGTAAAGAGAGGGGGGAACGGGAAGGAATAAAGTAAAGAGAGGGGGGAACGGGAAGGAATAAAGTAAAGAGAGGGGGGAACGGGAAGGAATAAAGTAAAGAGAGGGGGGAACGGGAAGGAATAAAGTAAAGAGAGGGGGGAACGGGAAGGAATAAAGTAAAGAGAGGGGGGAAGGGGAAGGAATAAAGTAAAGAGAGAGAGGAACGGGAAGGAATAAAGTAAAGAGAGGGGGGAACGGGAAGGAATAAAGTAAAGAGAGGGGGGAACGGGAAGGAATAAAGTAAAGAGAAGGGGAAAGGGGAAGGAATAAAGTAAAGAGAGGGGGGAACGGGAAGGAATAAAGTAAAGAGAGGGGGGAACGGGAAGATAATAAAGAAAAAGGGGGAAAAGAAATAATGTCTGCATTATTTCTTTTCCCCCTTTTTCTTTATTACTCTTCACTCGTTGGGGAATGAGGAGCACCATAAATACAATTCAAATTATAATATTACACAGATTGTACAGTTTTTACTTGTTTTTCCAAAATCTGTGTACTTTATGATAATTAAGACCGCTAGAAAGGCCAGGTAATCTGATGCTAATATATAGCTAGTCAACCTGTGTCTGATTCAGTCAATGTTGGTACATTGTACATTTCGCACTCGACCGGTTTGTGACGGTAAGTACTAACTTTAATGAATAGTACATAAACACAGAAGTTACCATCCACTTTTCAAAAACATTTCCAATGAATGAACAATCATAAAATTGCTGTATTAAGTGTCAAAATAAAATTCATCAATTTGTAAACAATTTGTAAATTTTACTAATAAATATATTTATGTCATTAAATCAAAACACTTGTTTCCCTGGCGACTAGCCAGACAGACGACGGTTTACAGGTTGACTCATTATTTTCGCCATTCTTTTACAACACTACAGCTGCTACTACTACTACTAGTCCTTCGGTTCTGGTTTCTTTACTACTTGACTGTTTCCCCTCTATCTTCAACCTTGGTTTTTTCAAGACTAAGACTTATAGGCATCTCCTGTCTTTGCAATAATCTTATTCTGCTCTTGTTAGTTCCTTAAATTAAGTGGTTTTACGCCTTGTGAAGCAATTTCCATACAAAACAAAAAAAAATTAATATACATTTAGAGACTTCCCATGAAACTGCAGTAAAATGTTCAAACTAAGCACATTTTATTAACAGGTACATGATTTGCTGCATCTTTGCAGTTGATTGTTATCTTGGCTTTCTCTCGTACTCCCTTCCTTGTCTGTGAGCTTGTCTGCGGCTTTTTAGACTGTGATACTATCAACATACCCTTTCTCCAAGTGTTAGAAAGAAAAAAAAAATATATATATATAAAAAAAAAAAAAAAAAAAGAAGGAAATAAGTTTATCAACAGAACAATGAAGTTGTTCACTAACACACACAAAAGGAAGCCGACATAGGATTGTTATGTAGGTGTGGCAAATGACAGGAACAAAGGGCCGGATATAGAGGTCAACAAGTTTTGCGATAGTTTGTCTGAATTCCAATCTATGCTCTCCCCTTTGCTAAACTTTCACAAAGATCACTCGTCTAGCTGAAACCACTACCAATAATTTCCTCCACTTTTTATCTGTGCTTAAACCTAAACATGAATTCCTTGAACAAAGCTTCTTTCTTAAAACTACACACTTATGGAACTCTTCTGTTTGCCTACTTACCAGCTGACTACAACATGATCGTCTTCAAGTCTAATGTCAACAAGTTCTTGATGAGCCATCCCCTTAAGTAATCCAATGTACTAAATTTCCACTACTAATGATAAATACGATATTGTCCAATTCATTACTGTACACTCATTAACCCTTATCCTTGAGTGGCCTCCGTGCCTTAAGTGGTGACTCCTTTGTAAAAAAAAAAAAAAAAAAATTAGAGACAGTCTTGGGTTTGCAACAGTTGAGGATAGTTGCAGGTTTTATACTAGAAGGCAGATTATGGCTTAGACCATATCAAGAGAGCTTTAGATCTAGAAGAGATAAGCACGGACATGACAAAATGTGGATGTGGATCTTAGTGTGTAGAAGGTTGATGATGCCAGACACACACATGCACACACACACACACACAGCAACTGATATTTACAGAATGCATTAGAGTTTGTGTTTTGTTTTATTTTTATGAACTCGCATGCCCCCCCCCCCACCTACTCTTCGGCAGCTACCAATATGAGAAACGACAACAGAGCCAGAAGGGAAATTAGAAACAGTCTTGGGTTTGCAACAGTTGAAGACAAGTGTCCAGTTGAGGACAGTTGCAAGTTTTATACTAGGAGGCAGGTTATGGCTTGGACCATATCAAGAGAGCTTTTGATCGAGAGGAAATTAACACAGCCTTGACAAAATGTGGATGTGGATCTCAGTGCGTAGAAGGTTGATAACATCAGACACACACATGCACGATTCTTTTTTTTTTTTTATAACTTAAAAAAAAAAAAAAAAAAAAAAATACTGAGCCTCTACAATTATTATAACCTAGCGATATGCCAAGACATTATGGTGCAGATTTTACATAGTTTCCTTCTCCTAAATGGTTTTCCATAAATATCAGAAGGTATCAATACTGGGATGCAAGTTTCCCAAGGGATACCAAGAGTTTCTATTTATTTACTACAAATGTAGTGGGAAAAATCTAGCTCCCTAAACAGAAGCAATCTAAATTGGAACAAAAGTAAGAGCATTATCCATCTTTAGGACGATTTTTCCTTTTCTAACCTAGAATAGAAACAAAATCAAGTATAATGTCTGAGCAGATACTACACTTTACACATAGCAAAAAATTTATTTAAAAAAGGGCTAAGGAAGGATTATTAAGAGTTATTTCCCTTGTATCAAGGATTATTCAAAAAATAGATTTTAAAGGGTTATTAGTTTGTTAATTGTCGGACTGATAGGAATACAATAATCCCTTCTGAGTAATGCAGTTTAGAGTGAACTAGATATAACTAACAAGCCCCATCTGCAATATATGTTTATTTCTACAATTATATAAATGCAACTTTGTGTGTGTGTGTGTGAGTTTGTTCCTTATAGACTCTGAAACAGCTGAACAGATTTCCTTTAAAATTTACAGAAATTTAGTGTATAAATCTGGGAATGATCTTAGTTAAGTTTTGTCTCAGAATACCCCCGATAATCGAAACCGTTATTTTAATTTATCTATCATCGGTAAAGCCATTTTTTCCATATTGTAGCTTAGCAAAAACGATAGAACAACGGGCAGTGAAAATTCTACTGCGAGTAAGTTGATAGTGGTTTTTTTTTTTTTGCATGACGTGGTTTGTAGGTTCAAACACTGCACGTAAATTTGTTAATATTTTTTTTTCGTTAACTGCAAAGAATTTTATAAGACTTGAAAATTTATGCGTTTTTTTTTTGTTTTTTTTTTTTTTCTTGCAGGACGTGAGCTGTAGGTTCAAACTTCGCACGTAAATTTCTTAATGTTTTTTTTTTTTCATTAACTGGAAAGAAGTTTATATAAAATAATTTTATAAAAGAAACAGTAGGTTCTCTACAGTGCAATGTAGAATAACATTTTGGATTAAGTTACTTAAGCTTTCTCCCGGGCAATTTCACGGATTTCGATGGCAATAAAAATATAGGAGTGCGAAATATTTTTTGATCATTCAATCCTGGGCAACGTCGGGTCCCCCTGTTAGCTATTAAATAACAGCATTTATCCGATAGTTGAAAAAGCCAACAAGAGTCAGCAAAGATTTTCGATTGTGTAAGGGAGAGAACTTTATATTTAACAATATATCTATCATACTTTTAAAGAACAGTCCAATCAAACTGGAAGGATCTAATAAACACAACGATGAGTAGCAGCTACATTCGGGTGCTTTGCTTTTGTTATATATTATCCACATACATCAAAATGTATATAGGAAATAAATATACAGGCGAGCGTAAATTCCTACTTTACAGACATCGGCCGAGGTTCTTAGTAGTTGAATGACTGCACACCTTGAGTAGTAGCTATATTGGAAAATGACATGCAGCCGACTCTGGTTTTGAATCCCAAGTTTGTATATGTTCAACTGATGAGCCCAAAGGAGGGTGAAAGTTAAGTCTGGGACTTTTGGTTTATGATTTCCGTGGTTTGTATGAGCTGCGATGTTGTTTGATTGTGGAAATAATCTCTATATATAAAAGGCAAAATGTGTGTTAGCGTGTTTGTGTGTGTGTGTGCATTTATTCTGTATGTCTGGCAAAGGCTCTTTGGAGAGAGTTCTCCGATGAAGGGGGGTTTACTATGTCTTAGAACTTTTTATATACTCCTTAGATTATAATATCTACGATTTACAAAACGACGTCATAAATATCGTTTATTTCAGTGACTTTTATCTTACAAAATTCGCGCTGTGAATTCGTTTTCTTTGCTATTGCTATGTCGTGATATTTGACCTAGAAAACCACCTGCGTTTTTAGACGCTTATTTTCGACCGTTCTCAAGTCCCTGCCTTCGTGGCGTCATGCTATGTCATTAGACTAACATCAAGGCTTCGGGTTCGAGCCTATCTCCCTTCCAAAACTTTTTTCACCGTTTTTTTTTTTTTTTTGTTGTTCATTTTTTTTTAATATTTAAACAGGTTTATTACTTCGCTTATTTTTGTTTTGATCTACTACCCCCCCCCAACACCCACCCCCTCCTCTGCTAGTAAATAAATAATATATATGTGTGTGTGTGTGTGTGTGTGTGTGTGTGTGTGTGTGTGTCTTTTTCTACCCTACTGACAAGAAACATTTAGCTTCGAAATGCCATGACCTAAGGAGGTTTCTTCATTATTCCTCTTTCTGTAACCTTTATTGAATTGATAATGTAATAAATTTCCTATGAAACTTTATGCTTTATCTTAACGTATTCTATATATATATAAGCAACACTGACGATTGCTATGTCGGTAAATAATATAACTGCACTGCCGATTGAATGTTTTGAACCCTGGACCAGAGTAACTACAATCCAACACTAACCATTCAGCTATTGTGACAATCATATTTAAATGTGACAGAAATAAATATACGAATATAGTAAGTCTAAAAAAAGTGAACTATCAAGGGAGAGAACTTTCGCAATATTGCTTAATTAGAAAGTTTTTCTCTTTCTCGTAAAGTACTTGACTTGAACGGATCTTTTTTTTTTTTTTTTTTTTTTTTTTTTTAAATATTTATCATCCACAGATATGTTCCGTGTTCATTAATAATTATATTAACTACCACTGCTTAAATGATTTGAACTCTGGACCTAAGTAGCACCCATTCAACAAAAATGTGCATATGTATCAACATGTTCAGCAAAACAAGGGCAGTTGTATGCGTGCATGTTCGGCTAAAAGTAAAAATAACCCCAAAATGCTACAAAAATACCCACAAAGTTGGTATTTTTTTATCTAAAGTTTAGGAGAAAAAAAATTTCATTCTTTAAGCCTAAACTGACTCAAATGTAATCAGAAGAAGGTGTGAGGTGACTTTTTTTTTTTTTTTTTTTTTTTTACATAGGCATCACCACTTATCAAGGCCAAGAGGCCACTCGAGGATAAGGCTTAAAGAGTGTACAGTAGAAATTGGACAATATCTTGTCCTGCCTTGATAGAGTTCAAAATAGACTTCGTAGCCTCGTAGGAGATGTCCTTTTCTCCTCCTTGCAACCTCTATCTCACAGAAGAGATGTTGCGAGTTTGTCTCTGATGTATCGTTATTTTCATGGAAAGTGTTCAACTGAGCTTCAATCTATGGTCCCCCCTCGCCAAACTTTCACAAGAAACACTCGTCTAGCTGTAAACACTATCAATAATTTCCCCCACTCTTTATCTGTGCCTAAACCTAAACGTAGATTCCATGAACAAAGCTTCTTTCTTAGAACTGCACGCCTGTGGAATTGTCTTCCGTTTTCCTGCTTTCCGGCTGACTACAATATGGTTTTGTTCAAGTCTAAAGTAAATAAGTTCTTGATGAGCCGTTCCATATAAGTTATTAAATTTACCAAATTTTCATTACTAATGATTACTATATTGACCAACTTCTACTGTACACTCTTTAACCCTTATCCTTGAGTGGCCTCTGGGCCTTGATAATGTGGTGATGCCTTTGTAAAAAAAAAAAAAAAAAAAAAAAAAAAAAAATATAGTAATCGTTAATAATGGAAATTCGGTAAATTTGTTAACTTATATGAAACGGTTCATCAAAAACTTGTTTACGTTAGACTTGAAGACAACCATATTGTAGTCAGCTGGAAAGCAGGAAAACAGAAGATAATTCCACAGACACACAGTTTCTTTTCTTCTTCCTTGTTTTCCCTCTTTCTTCTCTGCCCAACCCATTTCTCTCTTTGAGCATACACACACATGGAATTTTTTTTTTTAGGAATGTGTTGGGTTAATGGAATTAATTCTTGATTTAAAAAAAAAAAAAAAAAGAAAAGAAAAAAAAAAAAAAAACGAAAAAAAAAAAAAAAAAAGAAAATAAGTTTTAATAGAAAATATATTATACTTTTGCTCCAGGCAACACCAGGTTGCCCTACTAATATTTCATTAAATAAGATCTACGCCTATGTTATCGATTAATAATTTGTTACAAAAGTTACAAAATTATAACTCACAGATAATATTGTCAACTCAATAAAAACTCATTGACCCCTGCCCTCTTCAAAATAAAAAAAAATTTGTTTAAAAGTCATGTTTTTGGAAATGTTTAGAAAGACAAAAAATTAAGGAAAGAAACCAAAAAAACAAAATAATCCAAATAAATGTTTATAGGGCATAGGATACTTATATAGTCCTGATTATTTATCTATCTCTGATGTTTTCAATAAACCATTTCACATTAACCCATTAGCGGCTGAATTAAATTAAACTTTTAGGTGTAAATGTATATTATTTTGAGCGTCCCATTAATGGGATGCTAACAAGTAATGGGTTAAGTCCAGACAGGATTGAAAACCTAAACAAAGAATTAAATCCAGGGGAAATAATCATTTACCTTTTTAGGATTAGTATTGATCAAAAACATTTTTAAAATATAAAATACTAGCAAAGTCCCAACTTTAACCTTTGACCGTAATCTTAAAAAATTTGTGTGCACCATCCCTAGATGGGGCCCATCATCATGCCAGGTTTGGGCTGAAGAAGAGCTGTACATACAGACACACACACACACCTGAGCACTATTATTTATATATAAGAACAAAGAATTAATAAAACATGTTAAAAAACACTTTAAGAGTTAAAAAAAAAAAAAAAAAAAAAAAAAAAAAATTTCCAAAAGGAGACACAAATTAAGTGGATTGTCCTTAATCCGGAGTTTCAAAAGAAATACTTTCCTTCTCATTATAGGGTAGGAATTAGCAAAATGCAGAATCGGATTTTGCTTGCAAAGTATTTAATGAAACCAGTAAGCCATAGATCTTACTTGGTAAAAGTTAAAAAATAGTGAAGCAGAGGAAATGGGGAAACAAAATGATTTCACATGAACAGTAGAATATTAAATAATGGTAAAATCCAAACATTTCATTGAGATATATATATATATATATATATATATATATATATATATATATATATATACTTCAGAATAGTTTTTATTTAACAATCAGTTTTTATGGAAACGTGAGATTGTAGGTTTACAAAATATTACTGGCAGTAATATTCTATAAGTTATCCCATCTAAACAAGAATTGCTCTATATATATATATATATATATATATATATATATATATATATATGAGGGCCTTTCAAAAGTAAAGCCTTTTTTTTTTTTTTTTACTCAAAAAGTTGAAGAGTTGTGAAGACAAGAGTAGTACCATCAATATGAGCAACTTTTTGTGCTCCAGAATATATTCTTCTACATAGTTACCACCATTCTCAATGCACATTTACCAGGAATTCAATGACAACTTAGCTTCTGACAAACGTCCATGACAGAGGTTGCTTTCTTAAAGCATCACACCGTCAATATCTACAACAGAGAAATGAAACTTTCAGGTCATGAACGCATAATTTTAGTTAGCATAATAATGCAATTTGCAATACTTTCCAATTCATTCAGACAGAATAGAAAATAGGAGACATTACTTTTAGACCACCCCTTGTATTAATTATATAATTAAATTTTGTAGTCTACTGAATAAAATGCAAGTTGAGCCCTATTTAGTAAATGGAGAAAAAAAAAAAAGCTGTCAACTAGTATACATGCATCATTCCAAACTTCCTGTTTATAGAATACTCTCATGGCCATTAATTATGACAGCTTGATTTCACTGCTTCATAAGTATCTAAATTCACTTTCATTCTTTAATTCTCAGGGGCCAAGAGAAAAAACATTAGCTCGCAAAGCCATGGTTGGCTTTGACTGAATCTGAATCTCCTGACCAGCAGTAATTATCACTTCTTGCACTGATGATTGCATAAGCATGAAACACTAGTGTCTATAGGTATAAAAAATTTCATATATATATATATATATATATATATATATATATATATATATAAGTGAAAGTGTCTGTGTACATTTCCCTACACAATATCTGTCAATTTTCAGTCTACAGACTCAAAATTTGATATAGAGAGTACTGAGATTTGGGAAAATCTTTGCAATCAGTTTTCGGACAGAAATTTGGCTGTTAAAGGGCCAAAATTCAACAATTTGGCCTTTGAGAACTCTACCAAACTCCGTCAATTTGGGGTCTAAACACTTGAAATTTTAGATATAGGTTCCTTGGACATGGATCTAACTTAATAACTTGATTTGAGCCCAAAACAATAAATGTTAAGGGGTTATAATAGGAGTTAAAGTTAAAAAATTGACCGCTGCGGTCTACCAAATTACTCAGACAATTTCTGGTCTAAACATTTGAAATTTTACATAAAGGGTATTCAGAGATAGGGTAAGCTTTTTAATCTGTTTGGGTTGAAAATTTGAGCTACCAATATAGAAATGTATGTATGTCTGCATGTCTGCCTAAAACTTTCGACAGAGGCGACGAATTTTCACAAGCTCAGCATCGTTTTGAAGCTCGACCGTTCAGACGACAAATACCAAAAAATTGGCTATAAACATTAATTTCTTCACCCTCAACTGGACACTTTCCTACAGGGAGGGGTCGCTTTTTTCGACGATATTTTCAAAAGTCATCCCCTCTTTTCAATTGTCTAGCCTTAATTTAAACCTATGTCACTTCCAGTTTGGCGGTGGTCGTAACAGCAAAGACGTCACTTTTTTTCACGTTCTTTTCCTCCTTTGCGATACGAGTTCGAGCCTGCCTTCCTACTATCACTTTTTATTTTTGCTCAACACACCTCCAAACACCCAGGCAACGCGGGGTACCCATGCTAGTATATTATATATATATATATAATTTTTTAATAGTGATAACTACCCACCTGTTTCAGACATATTTCCCTTTCATTCAGCACTTACCTCTCAGATTTTCTCCATTTCTCTCTCTCTCTCTCCCTATACTCCAAATCCATGTCATATATGGCTATAGTCTTGAAACTCAACTTCACCCCTGTTCGACGTTTTTTATTTAATTATTAAATCTTAAAACTTAAAACTTAATTGTTGTCAGATCATAATTGAGACGCCCCCCCCCTTTATAGTCTTCTAATATTGTCTTTCCAAATCATAATAACCACTTCTGTTAAAGTCTAACAAAGTTGCTGGATCGCTGATACGATTCAGTAACAGAAACAGGTGTACGGTAATAAAATATATATATATATATATATATTTTAAGCCCCCAACCTCTTAGGAAGAGTACTGTCGTAAATGATCACACCCGTTACTTAATTGGCTGTGAGGTTCATTTTTTGTTAGTAAACAAAGAAAAGCGGTTTGAGCATTATAACAGTGACGGTTCTAGGTTCAATCCCCGGAAAAAGGTGCTAGTCTAGCCGCAGTGATGAGTTGTGATACAACCGCATGTGGATGACTATATATATATATATATATATAGAGAGAGAGAGTCTCTCTCTATATATATATATATATATAGAGTCTCTCTCTCTATATATATATAGAGAGTCTCTCTCTCTCTATATATATATATATAGTCTCTCTCTATATATATATATAGAGAGTCTCTCTCTCTATATATATATAGAGAGTCTCTCTCTCTCTCTCTATATATATATATAGTCTCTCTCTCTCTCTATATATATATATATATAGTCTCTCTCTCTCTCTCTATATATATATATAGTCTCTCTCTCTCTCTATATATATATATATATAGTCTCTCTCTCTCTATATATATAGAGAGAGAGTCTCTCTCTCTCTATATATATATATAGTCTCTCTCTATATATATATAGAGAGAGTCTCTCTCTCTCTCTATATATATATATATATATATAGTCTCTCTCTCTATATATATATATAGAGAGAGTCTCTCTCTCTCTCTCTCTCTCTATATATATATATATATAGAGAGAGAGAGAGAGTCTCTCTCTCTATATATATATAGAGTCTCTCTCTATATATATAGAGTCTCTCTCTCTCTATATATATAGAGTCTCTCTATATATATATATAGTCTCTATATATAGAGTCTCTCTCTCTATATATATATAGTCTCTATATATATATAGTCTCTCTCTCTCTATATATATATATAGTCTCTCTCTCTCTATATATAGTCTCTCTCTCTCTATATATATATATAGAGTCTCTCTCTCTCTATATATATATATAGAGAGAGTCTCTCTCTCTCTATATATATATATAGAGTCTCTATATATATATAGTCTCTCTCTCTATATATATATATAGTCTCTCTCTATATATATAGAGTCTCTCTCTATATATATAGTCTCTCTCTCTATATATATATATATAGTCTCTCTCTCTATATATATAGTCTCTCTATATATAGTCTCTCTCTCTATATATATATATATAGTCTCTCTCTCTATATATATAGTCTCTCTATATATATAGTCTCTCTCTCTCTCTCTCTATATATATATATATATATAGTCTCTCTCTCTCTCTATATATATATATAGTCTCTCTCTCTCTCTATATATATATATATATGACATATAATCTGTAGACAGCATGTTCAAACATTTCATTAAATATCTGTTAGCCATAAACAAAATTCTAACAAACTTCCACAAATCTTACTGTCATCTAAAAAAAAATTTTTTTTTTGATTGATGTAACCCCTGACCTTGTTCAGGCGTATGTTGTTGAACTCTGGAAATATGTACAGAATTTTGAATAGGAATCTACAAGGGTAGTTTATTCTCGTTCCACCAGCTATGAGCAGGTAAAAGTCTCAAGTAAATCTTAATTGTATTCGTAGCATCATTGAACCGAGTATTGAACCTGAAACGCTCAGGATTGGTTGGTTGTTTTACGACATATCAACCCTTTTCGGGTTATTTAATGCCGAATCCAAAGATTTTGAAGAAAACTTTTTTTTAATTAGAATATATTTGTTGTTTTCACGTTTGTTTTTATTCAACCCATAGTTGGGCCCTAACAGGTATTACCACTCCGGGTCAGAGTGGACCTGGGAGCAATGGTAATTAAAGGGTGGCTCCACACGCCACAAAACCCACAAGCTGGGGCCTCACCACTGGATATAGTTTAAGGTCATATCCAGGACCGAAATGCTCAGGAGAACAGATTATTGCTAAACAATTCCTCAGTTACACCATGGGTCTTTGCAGACAATTCTAGGAGCCTTAAACCTATTTTCATTCAGTCTTTGTGTGTGTGTGTGTGTGTGTGTGTGTGACTCACACACACACACACACAAGGCTGAAACACTAAACAACCCTACCACAGAAATAGCAAGAAAGAACCGGCAGAAATATACAGAGACCTTCCAAAAGAGGAATGGGACCAACATCAGTATACAAAGTATTTTTTTGGGGGGGGGGACTCTCTCAGAAATGCATAGACAAAGAAGGTTTCTTGGACTGGCTCAAGAGGGGAGCCCTCCACCATGATCAGGAAAGGGTTATAATGGGTGCTCAAGACCAGAGATTGATAACCAATGCATTCAAGAAGATGGCAGGTTTCAGTAATGACAAAAAATGCAGATTTTACCACACGGAATTGGAAAGTGCGAGTCATCTGGTATCAAGTTGAAAGGTTCTTTTGGGGGATGGCTACTACACAGCGAGACATGGAGTATGTAAGTATCTCCACTGGACGGCCTGTAAAAAATTGAAAATCCAGTGTAGCAGCAAATCTTGGGAATATCAACCTGAAAGAACAGTTGGAAATGACTTCTATACGATTGTAGCAGTTATCTGCTCCTTTCCAGCGATAACTGCACCAACCAGCTGGTAGGTGTTGCAAAAAGCGACCTGGTTGTCTGCCCTTGGGAGAGATATAAAAGGAGACGCCCGGATAATTCTTCCCTCTCTCTCGCTCCTTCTGGGACTCAGCCTCGCAACGAAACACGGAGACAACGCGCCCGCCAGTCAACATCAACCCGGTAAGAGTTTTAGCAAATGAACACTTTTCCAGCCTTTTCCTTCAAGAGACATTAGCTCTACCGTCAGACACGCATACGTACACGGACTGAATTCCACTCCTCAACGCACACAATAACATTTTTATTCCATCAGGCGCACGCGAGAAAATAAAACATCTCTTTAAACTTATCTCTGTTTGTTAGTTTCAGTTATTCTGTCTCACTGCATGCGACAAGTTTGTTGTTTATGAACATGTATTTAATTGAGAGCACAACTGCAACCCCCCCCCTCTCCACACGATACATTACGACCACGTATCCCTACAGCCACCTACCTTGAAAATGCTGCTGTCAAACCTGACATAGTTATATGGAAGAAGTCAGAGAGAGTTGCAACCTTGGTTGAAGTGAGTGTCCCTAATGATGGAGGTCTGAACAGAGCTGAAAGGGAGAAACAGACCAAATATCAAGGTCTCAGGTATGATATGAAAAAAAACAAAAAAAAAAAAAACTGGAATCTTAGGGAGATATCAATCATACCAATTATATTATAGGTGCTACAGGGCTTATGAAGAAGAACCTGAAGTCCTACTTAACTATTATTTCTGGTGAACCAAGTGCAAAAGAGATCCAGACAATTGCACTTAAGGGAACAACAAGGATACTGAAAAGAGCTCTCGGTTGGTTTCAATAAAAAGTAGGGCAATGTTGGCAGCTGGTTTGGCTGACCCATACCCAGCATTACAATCTCCAAAAAAAGAAAATGCAAAAAGAACACACATACGCATATACACAGACACATATATTCATAAAAGTTCAACTGTATCAAACTCAAAACCAATAGTTTTTAAAAGTGCTCAATATATATGTAGAGCTATTATAAGTGAAATTATATAAGTATCAGAAAAAAAATATATAGAAATATGGAACCTCTTTGTGGTTCAATACCGATTAAAAACTGATCAAATGGAAAGTTAATTATACTCAATCAAATCTATATAAATAAAACAGTAGATGTATGTATGTGTGAAAATATTAAACCGATAAACTCTTAAACTACTGGTCACATAATACTGAAATTAAGAAATAGTAATCATACACCAAGGATGATTTATAATTAGGTCTATGACAACAGCATATTCTTTTCATGGTTTTGACTCGAGTATATATCCGACACAGACAATTAATCAACTGAGAACCACATCACTACATAAAAACAAGATATCAATGGATATATACCTTAGAATCAAACAAGGAAAAAGATTATGCTGTTGTCATGGCGCTATTTATAATGAGCAAAATCTTTGTTTGGATGGATGGATGAATAACATGTACAGAAATATATCAGCAAGTTGAAAAGCAAACAGTTTGTTTCAACTTATTTCGACGTTTTTATGCACATGCCTAAATTCAATTCATTTCTTAAAGTCATTTAATATTAGATCTTTCCTACCTATCTCTCAATGGCTACATCAGTAGGAAATGTGCCTGGAGTGCAATATGTTTTGGTTTCGATTCTAGCTGATGGCACCCAAGTCATTTTTTAAAACGTGAAATCTGTACTATATATATTAGGTACAATATAATTTTCAATAGAGAATTGGCTCTGTAATAATAAATATGAAATCTGCATGAATTTAAATATAAGCATATTTTATGACCCGGCAAGGTCGGAGGAGGATACCCCCCCCCACTACTATATAAATAGGTAGAATGAAATAAGAAATAAAAAAAAAGAAAAAAAATTATCAGCAAAAGTGATTTTCAATAGCATCATCTCTTCATCCTAATATATATGTCAAAAGGTACACATCCACCCTGCCTCCACATTTAAAAAAAAAAAAAAAAAAAATCAAACAGAACACACTTTTTTTTTGGGGGGGGGGGGAGAGAAAGAAAAATAAAAAAAATAAAGGAAAGAGGTCAGAACATCAGCTCCAACATACATTAAATACTAGTGGGGAGGGAGGGCCTGTCATAAAATACACTTAAATACGGTATTTTAATTCATCCAGATATCGTATATATTATTAGCCGTGATTTCAAAACTAAAAAGTATTTGGGTGCCATCAGTTAAATACAAACTGTAGCATTCAAAGCTAGTGACGTTACCACTGCATTAACGTGACATGCCTATGAACTGATTAAAAATAAATCAAGATGAATATACAAAATGTATAACGATTTTCTTTTCAATTTTTTACCCCTTTTTACGCTTTAAAAACTTTTAACCAGCTAAAGACCCATAAAAGAATGGTCCATAAAAAAATCCAATCATTTGAGGCCCCTAGCGCTGCTCTGATACTTTTAGTTTCGGAAGAGATAGAGTTTGAAAATATGGAGACAGACGGACATAGTGCCTTTTACATATTAGATTAATACTTATGTTAATATCTATAGACATTAGTATTTCAGGTTTTCACAATTATCACTGTAGGAAGTGAGAATTACTGCTGGTCAGGAGATTCGAACCCAGTCACAAAGTCACCTCTGACTCCATAGGCTGTGAGATTACCTTTAGGCTACCAGCAATTTTCACAAGAAAAAAAAAGGGGGGGGGGAATTTAACATCTATAAATGTAAAAATGAGAGCATAACAGAGTAAGCATTCTATGACTAAGTCAAAATGTTGTATGTCGCTCAGTTGACCACCTTTTCTTAATTCCCCAGACAGGGCTCAACTTTAAGCATTTTAAAACGGAGAATTATTTTACTATGTACATAGCATTTCATGTTTTTGAGATTATCAGCGTAGGAAGCGATAATTACTGCCGAGTCAAACTCGGTCACAAAGTCACCTTTATGGTTCCTATAGTACAGTACATGTTGCATATGACTGACCCGTGTGTGACGTCACAGCAATGAAGAAGGAAAGATTATATAAAAAAGAAAAAAAGAAAGACATGGGGACCCTTGATGCTAAAGAGAACAGAGATAGATGCATTACACATGTGGCCAGAGAGTGACAGGGAAAGACACATTCTAAACATGGTCAGACAAAGACAGTACCACATGTTCGATACTGTGGAACCTTGTTAAGTACGTTGGAGTATGAAAAGACTTTTGAAGAAGGGACAAGGTGTTATTCTGGAAAGTACCTGTAAATAAATGTCTGCTATTTCAACTGGAAATAAAGAGAGTCGAATTCTTTCCTTGTGATTGTCTGCATACAACATATGGGTCCCGAGTGTGAACATGTAAAGACTAAGGTACATTACTTTGAAATGGGCATTTCAAAACGATGATTAAGAACATATACACAGAATATCTGCTCTTACTATAGTTGCTTCATTATTTTGACAGCGACATTCACCAAAGAATGAAGTGTCAAGAAAGAGAGAGAGAGAGAGAGAAATGGTCAGAGAGAGAGAGAGAGAGAGAGAGAGAGAGAGAGATAGATGGTCAGAGAGAGAGAGAGAAACAGAGAGAGAGAGAGAGAGAGAGAGAGAAAAGTTTTGGTGGGGACCAACCTTTTTTTTACCCGTTATTCTATAATGTCTGATTCAGACCTCTGTTGTTCGGACAATTCAGCCAGGTAGGAGAAAGTAACTAACCTGCTGCAGAGGAGTGCCAGGAATGACCACTCGTGTGATCCTAAGATTTTGTTTGGTTGTTTTGTTTTACTACGTGATACTATCGACGCCCCCCCACCCCACCCCAAGTGTTAGGAAGTAACGGTCAGGGATATACTTACGACTATGGACTGTTTTTGCATTTAATATTCCCTGTCCAAGGAAGATGTTCGATTTTTGTAGTTTTTGCAGTGAAATGTTAATACCTTCCTACATACCGCACCTGATACTCCTAACTGGTACTGACCAGGCTCAACAATGCTTAACTTCGGTGATCTAATGTGGACCGGTTTGCCAACATGAATGCCGTATGTCTGCTTCATTCTGGTGCCAGATTTTTTTTTTTTCCATCTTTGTTCTCTTCATCAACAAAAGGGTTTTTTCTTAGTAGCAGCAGTTTCCGTTTCAATTGAGTGGTGATGAGAGCCGGCAGATAAACAGAACGGCAAGCGAAAAGAAAGCAAAATACTAACGATGGTTCAAAACGCACATGAATCACGTTAGCTGTGTAACATCCCCAAAAAAATCTCTCAAACAAAAAACATTTAATTCTTTTGGACTTCTAATCTGTACGATCATGTGCATTTGAACATCGTCTCAAAATCAGACAGTTCCGGTTTTGCTCCCGTATGTAGCCACTTTCCTTGCAGCGAGTGCATGCTAATCGTGGCTACTTATCCCTTGGTCTCCGTGGCATTACTATTAATCTCACCATTCCCAGAAGACTTATAAAGGAAAAGACACACAAAAAATGCATCTTATTTATAATCTTGTCTCTAATCTAATATATAAAAAGGTACTATGTCCGTGTCTCCATATTTTCAAAATCTATCTCTTCCGGAACTAAAAGTCACGGACCGGCACTAGGGGCTTCAAATGATCGGATTTTTATGGACCATTCCTTTATGGGTCTTTAGCCAGATAAAATAGCTTTTAAAGAGTCAAAACTGAAAAAAAATTGTTATACATTTTGTACATTCATCTTGGTTTATTTTTTTTAATCAGTTCATATGCGTGTCACCTTGGTACAATGGTAACATCACCAGCTTTCAATGCTAGTTTTTCTTTCGGTTTCGATTCCAGCTGATGGCACTCAAATATATATATGAATAAAAAAGAATGCGAAAAGTATAAAAGCTTATAACTTTTCTTTATTCGTTTTTAAGTGGTGACGTGCAGGAATACAAAATAATATAAAAAAAAAAATTTCAAAAACTATAGACTATACCGATGAAGACTGAAGGATCGGTCGAAAATTATGTACTTATGAAAAAAGTTTTTAAAATTTTTTTTTCATAATATTATTATTTTGTATTCCTGCACGTCACCAATTAAAAACGAATAAAGAAAAGTTATAAGCTTTTATACTTTTCGCATTCTTTTTTATTCATATATATATACTTTCTAAGGAATACACGTGGATACAACATGCAATTCGGTATATATATATATATATATATATATATATATATATATATATATATATATATTTACATTTGAAATCACGACTAATATATACTAATATATACAAAATCTGGACAAATTAAAATGCCATATTTAAGCGTATTCTATGACCGAGCACACACACACACACACACACTGAGCTAGTGTGATATATAAAATTAGAGTTTCTCTTGGCTTTTCCTTCAAAAGAAAAAACATTATGTTGTAGATTACCTTATTAATTTTCTGTAAGGAAAATATTTTTTCTTCTTTAATTTTTTTCTTTTCATTTATTATAGCATGACTAAGTTTTCCATTAAATTTTTTTTTTTTTTTTTTTATAAATTGCTCCAGATAAGTCACTTGAGAAATAAAAATCTAGGTCAAACATGAATCAAAAATAAGTATTAGCTGGATAGATTTTAACCCGGAAAACAGCAATACCTCCCCCTTTATCAGAAACATTGCTCATGGAATGTGAGGACTAAAGGAAAAATAAGGGAAACAAGAGTTACCCGGCTGGCTAGATGTAAGTGATGTCTCCCAGTTATTTCATGGCTTAAGCTAAGAAATCATTGCAAAGGCAATGTCTGCAGTCATTGTTATAAAAAAAATATGGACAAAAAAAAAAAAAAAAAAGAAAAAAAAAAATAGAGATGGACAAAGAAAAAAAAAATAGAGATGGACAAAGAAAAAAAATAGAGATGGACAAAGAAAAAAAAATAGAGATGGACAAAGAAAAAAAAATAGAGATGGACAAAGAAAAAAAAATAGAGATGGACAAAGAAAAAAAAAAAAAGATGGACAAAGAAAAAAAAAAAAAAGATGGACAAAAAAAAAAAAAAAAAATGGACAAAAAAAAAAAAAAAAAATGGACAAAAAAAAAAAAAAAAAAAAAATGGACAAAAAAAAAAAAAAAAAGAGATGGACAAAAAAAAAAAATATCCAGTTTTTATATTTTTTTCATTTATTTATTTTTTTATTTATATCCACCATTCTGGTTATTTCAAACGGTAAGTCTATATTTACTGATTTGTATTTATTTTTGAAAAATAACTCGAAATTTAGAAATTTATTAAATCTATAAAACATTAGTTTGTTTGTCTATTCATATGTCATGTCACTTCGACATCCGTTTATTTTTGGGGTTTTTTTCGCATTGCTATATAATGTTTTTATACTCTTATATATTTATTTCTGAAATTCTTTTTCAGCCTAAACAAGGCATATAGCCACTTAGGCCTTGCCCGGGTGTTTGGAGGGTGTGTTAAGCAAAAAAAAAAGTGGTAGTAGGTAGGCAGGCTCGAACCTATTCCGCAAAAGAGGAAAATGGCGTGCAAAAAAAAGAAAATGGTATCTTAGCTGTTGCGTCCATCGCCAAACCAGAAGTGACATTTAAATTAAGGCTAGTCAATCAAAAAGAGGGGAGCATTTTCAAAAATATCAGCGAATAAAGCAATCCCTCCCTGTAAAAAAAAAAAAATGTGCCCAGTTGAGGGTGAAGGAATTAATGTTTTTGGCCAATTTTTCGGCCAAAAGGTCGAGCTTCGAAATGATATCAATCTTATGAAAATCTATCGCCTCTGCAAGACTATATATATATATATATATATATATATATATATACTCTAGGTTTTTTTTATATTCAAAAGTAATAGACTAGTGAATTCAACGAGGTTGTTAGATAGTGCTCAATAAAAAGAGCTGATAATACTTGTTTATTGTTATATAAACATGCTCGCATCCCGCTGCTACAAACAGCCACTTGTTTCAATCAAACAACAGATATCATCAGGCAGCGACTTGACTATTCAAATGTTCAATGAATAACCTAGCAGCAGGATGTGAGCATGTTTATATAACAATAAACAAGTATATATATATATACACACATACATTTAAACAGGCAGGTGAGATTTATATTATAGATGGGATACTATGTGGGATCATGTCTCATAGGGGAATGGAGAGTTGAGTACCAAGATGTCTGTTCACATTACATGGAAGCATGTATGGCACAATCACGTTGACACACCGGTTCTTGCCAGATCACCGAAGTTAAGCAACATTGAACCTGACCAGTACCAGATGGGTGACCATTTGGGAAGGCTAGGCGCTGTATTTACCTTCTCGAAAGGTTTGGTGTGGGGCCAGCACTCTCGCTCTGTAAAAAGAACTCCCTGCTACAAAAGTTGTAGATGGCCTATGCCCCCACCCCAGGGGCTCAAGGCTATGGATGGATGGATATCAAGGAAGCAGGAAAGAAATTCAAAAGTCTGCCAAACCGAGAGAAGGAACTATCAGAGTAGAAGACTTTTTTCGACAGGAACATCAATAGTGGAGGGATGGGATTTTACTGCTGGTCAGGAGTATGTACATCAAGGAGTTTATCAGAGCACATTTCTGCAAAACAGGCACAGGAATGCAACATTATGGCGTGTTTTTTTATTATTGTGGTTTGAGTTTGATCGATAATGTAGGACCTTTTAAATTTTAGACTCTTTTTTGGATCCTAAGAGCGAGATACTAGTGGTAGATGCACTAGCCCAGCGGCAACAATTGTCCATGCACGAGTGAATTTCGGTTTTGTAAAGATATAAGATATTCTCTGGTGCAAGTAGATTTTCTAGTAAAAATAGAGGGAGCCCACCTTCCTTGCAGCAGCAGTCTTTGCATGTTCTCAATGTATTTGTTCCAACTTGTGTCGCCTGTGAATGTCAAGCAGAGGAGTTTGAGTGATGAGCAGGGTGCTACTTATCATGGCAATAGGTGGTTGACAAAGTCTTGTAATTGTTAAAGGAAAGAAGCTAAGTCTTAGTAGCATTATATGTTACCGTACATTTACACCCCCATTCCACTAGAGACTGGATGAAGGCCATCTCGTAGGGTTTCTGCCATTGTGTACATTCATTTTCCCCTCATATCTTCTATCTATCTATATATATATCTTTTATAAATATAAAAGCGAAAATGTGTGTATGTATATATGTATGTATGTTCGCTTTTTGTGTATGTCTGTAAAAAGCTTTTTCCGAGAAACGGTCAGTCAGCTCAACTTCTTAAAACTTTTTATATCACATATAAATCATAATATCTACGAGTTAACAATGGAGGTCGCCTGTCTATTTAATTTGCACGACTTTGGGAAGATAAATATTCGACAGTTTTCGCTCGCCACATGTGGATTAGCTTTTTCGCATTATAAAAGCGACACTAATTCTGGCTGTATTTTTTCCGGTCGCGATCGGCGGAAATGTCCGAAAGCAATCAGATTTGATCAATGTGGAAATACTTTCCTTATATCAGACAATTGCTATTCAATTTGAACAATCCTCTTTTTATGGGGAGCTGGTTTCCCCCCACAACATCCTGGGGAAACAGAAAATAAATAAAAAAAGCTGCCCTGCAGTAAATACTGGCCCGCAGTCAAAGTTGACCTCATTAAGTCATTAAAACGTGCACCTGCCAATTCTAAGTAATTAAATACGTTCAAACGTGTTTCCATTAGTATGGTGCGGTGGCCCAGTGGCTAACGTCGCACATTTTTTTCACATTTTAATTTCCAACTTTACCTCAAGGGTTCAGGTTCGGTCCTCATACTTACCTACCACCAACACTTTTATTTTAACCACCCCCCTCCCCGACACAAACACCCGGGTGTTTTGATTTACCCAAAACCACACAACTCCAAACACCCGGGCAACGCTAGGTACCCTCCCGCTAGTCATTATATATATATATATATATATATATATATATATAAAGCAAATGCGGCACACGCATTTCTGTATTTCTCAAAAAGATTTTTTTTTGCCGACGGTCCCGGAGGGTCCGATGGTCCCTTTTACTATCGCTTAAAAGTATTTATATATCCCCTAGATAATAATATTGAAGATTTATTTACATCGATTTTTACAAAATTCTTGCTATTTCAGCCGTCCTGTGTTCGTTCAGCTTTTTTGTATAAAACCGAGACTACTTCAAAAGCTAAGAATTGTTCCCGGCAATCGCACGGGATGGGGGGGGGGGACACGGACACACACACACACACACACACGTCTTACTATGTCTTAAAACTTTTTATATACCGTCTAAATCATAATATTGAGGATTTGCAAATGCACATTGCGTCTAGATTTATTTACATTGGCTTTTATAAAAACCGCGCTATTTCGCCGTGTCGCCTGTTTGTTCAACTTTTAAGTATAAATAAAGTGAAACTAATTGAAACATTGCCTATTCTCGGCTTTCACGTCGGAACGTCCAGAAAGCAATCAGACAATTGCTATTCACCATCATCTTGGGGAAGCGAAAACTGCCCCGCATTGAAACAAAGTAAACAAACCCCAAAAAGCTGTCCCGCAGTAAATAAAATACTGCCACGTCATCGTAACGCTGCTGCGATGACCTCATTTAGTGGCTACCTGTCAATCAAACCTCTTTCACTCACTTTATAATCCTTAACTTAACATGCTAATCAATTTCTCTCACTTGTGGCCGAGACGGTTAAATAGTTGGCTTTTGTTTCCACCTCCGTGTCAAGGCTTCCGGGTTCAATCCCGCATTCCGACCAAACTATTTTTTTTTTCTACATCTTTAAACACTCGGGCAACGTTTTTTTTTCTTTTAATTTACCCCCCCCCATATACACAGCGTTGTTATCTTAAGATTGCATGGTCGATCTGACAGGTTTATTTATGCCATTTTCTTCCTGTTTTTTTTTTTTTGGGGGGGGGGGGGGGTTATCTAATTTTTTTAATATCGTCTTTTTTATAATATTTAAACAGGGTTATTACTTACCGACCTCCCATA
Organism: Euprymna scolopes; assembly: GCF_053919585.1. Taxonomy (NCBI): domain Eukaryota; kingdom Metazoa; phylum Mollusca; class Cephalopoda; order Sepiida; family Sepiolidae; genus Euprymna; species Euprymna scolopes. The sequence goes on along the minus strand of NC_136524.1, from coordinate 46,366,017 downwards.
CACACACACCTACAAAACTTTTTATTATTTTAACCCCCCCCCTCCCGGAGTTTTGATTTACCCAAAATCACACACACACAACTCTAAACACCCGGGCAATGCCGGGTACCCCCCGCTAGTCTATATATATATATATATAAAAGCGAATGCGTGCGTGTGTGTATATGTAAATGTATGTGTGTCCGCTAAAAACTTTTGACAGACAGAACAAAAATTCACAAACTTGGAAGCTCTATCCTTCGCACGAAAAATATCGAAAAATTGGCAAAAAAAAAAAATGTTCATTTTTTTTCACCCCGAAATCGACAATTTTCTACAGGTGTGTGTGGGGGGTGGGGGTGGGGGAATCAATAAAAACCGTCCTCTCATGACAACGACCGGTTCTACACATGCGTCAGATGACATCATGACCTGATTTACTTTAAATAGTTGAAGAACTGACCAAATTTCATGTACGTCGTGTTAGCTCAGTTGGTTCATTATCTAAATGTTTGGGGTTCAAATCGTGGTGCGAGATATCTTTTTTTTCGATGTTTTAAATTTAAATATTGAACCAGTGTTATTTAAGCCATTTTTCACGTAACGTTCATTTTTCTGTTTTGTTTTTTTACTTCGCTTATTCTTAGATTTTAATTAACACCCCCCACCCTCTACCACACACACAAAAACACCCGGCTACCCACCAAATTTTTTTAAAATTTTAATATCGAAACAGGCTTATTTAAGCCATTTTTCATGTGTTTTTTTTTTTTTTTAAACGTTCGTTTTTCTGTTTTTTTTTCGATTTTAACATTTAACATCGTTCATTTGCCTTATGTTAGTTTTTTTTCGATGTTTTGATTACCCCCCCCCCCGGGTACCTACCGATTTTTTAAAATTTTAATATTGAAACAGGCTTATTTAAGCCGTTTTTCACGTGTTTTTTTTTGGTTTTAACGTTCGTTTTTCTGTTTTCTTTTGTTTTTCCGATTTTTACATTTAACATCGTTCGTTTGCCTTACATTAGTTTCTTTGTGTTTTTTGTTTTGATTACCCTCACCCCCATCGCCAGAGTACCCCCCTCCCCCCACTTTATTTTTCAGATAAGTTTTAACGTTCGTTTTTCTGTTTTCTTTTTTTTTATTCTTAGGTTTTCATTAACAACCACACACACCTCCAAACACTCGGGCAACGTTTATATAGGTCCTAGATAATAATATCTAGGATTTGGGAAAGCACGTAGCGTATAAATTTATTTACATCGACTTTTACAAAATTACTGCTACTTTGGCTTCTCGCGTGTTGATTGGGCTTTTTCGTATAAAAAGCGAAACTAATTCAAAGCTAACACTGTTCTCGGCATTGCGCCGGGAAATGTCCAGAAGCAATCAGCTTTGATCAATGTGGGGACAAAGTCTTCTCATATCAGACAATTGCTAATCAATCTGGAAAATGGGGAGCTGGTTTCCCCCTCCCCAACATATGTTGGGGAAAAAAACCATTCAAAGTTGGGTAAACAAACCCAAGTTAACTGTTCTATTTGACCTCAATAATTAGGTCAAATAGAAGCAGCAGAGTAAACGTGTTCCGCTTTATGTCGCGGTGGCCCAATGGTTAGCGTCGCACGTTCTTTTTTTTTCACACTTTAATTTTTAACTTTGCCTCAAGGGTTCGATCCTCATACTCACCTACCAAAACTGTTTTTTTTTTTATTTTATTTTAACCCCCACCGACCCTCGGAGTTTGAATTTACCCAAAACCACACGTACCTCAAAACACCCGTGCATCGCCGGGTACCCTCCGCTAGTCTATATATATAAAAGCGAAAATGTTAGTGTGTTTGTGTGTCTGCTAAAAACTTTCGACAGACACTACGAAAATTCACAAACTTGGTATCATATTGAAGCCCCCATCCTTCGCACAAAAATATCGAAAAATTGGCCAAAAACGTTTGGGGGGGGGGGGGTCAACAAAAACGGTCCTCTTGTGACGACGACCGGTTCTACGCATGCGACAGATTACATCATGACCTGATTTACTTTAAATAGTTGAAGAACTGACTAAATTTCATGTACGTCGTGTTAGCTCAGTTGGTTAGCACATTGGTACATTATCTAAATGCTTTGGGTTCGAATCGTGGTGCGAGATGTCTTATTTTTCGATTTTTTAAATTTAAATATTGAACCAGTGTTATTTAAGCCATCTTTCACGTAACGTTCGTTTTCCTGTTTTTTTTTTGTTTTTTTTTAAATTGCTTATCCACCCCCGACCACACACCCAAAAACACCTGGGTACCCACCGATTTTTTTAATTTTAATATCGAAACAGGCTTATTTAAGCCATTTTTCATGTATTCGTTTTTCTGTTTTCTTTTTTCGATTTTTACATTTAACATCGTTCATTTGACTTGAGTTAGTTTTTTGGGGGGTTTTTTTTCAATGTTTTTACCCCCCCCCTACGCTTAAGTTTTAACGTTGTTTTCTTTTTTTACTTTGCTTATAACAAACAAACCTGGTCATTGACCTCATTTGCTGAATAGCTATTGCTGTCGTCGTCGTCACGCTTGACGACTTCCGTGCGTGCACCTGTCAATTTGGTTCTTAAATAAATTCAAATATCTTTCAGTAACTCATTCTGGCTTTTTTTTATTTTCAAACTTCGCCTTGAATTTCTTTTGATAGAGCTGAAAAGGCAGAATTTAAAACTACATTTAGGTTTAAACTCAGCCTTTTTGGATCCATTTCAGCTATTAATTAATTAAGGATCGGTAAAAGTTGAGCGACACCGTGCAGACATCACAGGAATACATAATTTTGTTGATTCCTAACTTGTGGCTGGCAGGCTATCCAGCATTGCTTAGCAAGTGTATTTTTATTAGAACTTCAATTCTCTCAATATCCACCTATCTTCTCTCCTGTCCAATGCCGCTTTTTTTCCTTCACAAAGCTAATTCCTTTCTGAACAGAATGAAGGATAGACAGACGAATGGACACACATACCCTTTATATTTCTTTCCAAATTAGTAAAATATAATCACATTAAAAAAAACAAAGCAAGCAAGCACACACACACACACACAACCTATTCCCAACGAAACCTGGCCTAGTTAACCTTCCTGCAAAACTGATTTCTTTTTCTTACCTCTCCTTAATTTTAGATATTTATCAAAGACAATGCTGAACATACCAAATTTTGGAGTGTTTATTTTGTATCTATTTACAATGCCTCCCCACGGGACAGAGTTAGACACCAGGGTCGTTTTTTAACGTGGAGAAAAGGTACAAAAATAAAAATTGTCTCAGGTGTGAAGGATTTCTCCTCCACTGAAAGAGAACGAGAAATGGAAGTGCTGTATCTGAGGAACAGATACTACACTTTGATCTTGGAGTGTATTTTGTAATACAAAAAAACAAAAGGAAAAAAAAAAAGTATTTCTGAATTTTCAAGGTGAGGATTAGTTATTCATATTTAACAGAATGAGAGCATGTGCCCCACCCCCACCTAGGAATGGTGTACACCAACTTGGGGTTTGCACCCATGGCACTGGTCAACTTTTTGAATTCGAATTCGATCCCCCTCCTCTACCCTTTGCAAAGCACGGGTATCTTTGCTAGTATATATATATATATATATATATATATATATATATATGACTATCTTGGTAAATACAGGCAAAAGTTATAGTCTGTTGATTTAGGCGTGCTTGATGGTAAATTGATGGTTGAATATACTTAAATTTGTGCTCATTTTTGTATTAATACTAATCCCTATTAATCTCTAACTGCATCCAATGGATACCATACTACTTAGTTCACTCCACCCTATCATACCAAATTGAATGGGTGCCATAATACTTAATTTGCTATACCTTATAACAAAGGTCCATACAAAGATTTCAGTTAGATCAGTCCAGTAGTTTAAGAGAAAACTTAAAGTAAATGTGGTATTATGGTGAATAATACCATAATACTTAGTTCGCTACAGTTTGTTATAACATGGTCCATACAAAAATTTCAGCAAGTAGTTTCTTAGAAAAACTGGAACGGATAGACAGCCAGACTAAGAGAAATAATATATATATACTAGTGACTAACCTGGGTACCCGGGTGTTTGAAGGTGTGTGTTGAGCAAAAAGAAAAAATGGTAGTGGGAAAGCAGGCTCGAACCCATACCGTGAAGGAAGAAAAGAATGAGAAAAAAAAAAAAAAAAAAAAGTGATGTCTTTGTCACATCCATCGCCAAACCAAAAGTGGTGAAGGTTTAAATTAAGTCTAATCAATCAGAAAGAGGGGAGGACTCCCTGGTAGAAAAGTGCCCAGTTGAGAGTGAAGGAATTAATGTTTTTAACCAATTTTTTAAAATTTGCCATCCGAAATAATACCGATCTCGTGAAAATCCATCACCTCTGTCGAAAGTTTTAGGCAAACATGCATACATTCAAACAGAAAGGTGAGATTTATATTATAGATGGACAACTCCAATATTCTTCCAAATTTCACTACAATTACGGATTCTGATTCTTTTTAAATTTTTAAATATACAGTTGTTTAGGAGAAGGGGCAGATTACCATATACATCCATGCGATATGTGCATATATTTTTTGCAAATGTAAAAATAAACTTGTGGAAGTACTCTATAGATTTTAATTTTACTGGTAGTTTAAAATCAATAAATATTTATCACTTTTATGGAACATTAAGATTGAAACAAAAATAAAGAAAAAGAATCGTTTTGGGCATCGGAAAACGGGCAAAATTTTTTCCAAGAGTTAATTCTTTTGATTCCTGATTAATTATCCAAACAATTTTTTTTTTGTTTGTTTGTTTAAGTTGCGAACTTTAAATTGGCAACATTATTTCTTAATTATAGATTTGGCGACTATTGGTTATTTTGAGTTCAGCTTGGTTTGGCAATTCATGTAGTTTTAGCAGAACAGAGCCACATGTCACAACATGCGTGATACAATCAATTTACTGAGAGAAACATTTGATGAACAAATAATTTCACAGAATAGACCTGTCCACTGGCCACCTCGTTTATGCAATTTAACCCTATCAAATTATTTGCTTTGGGGATATGTAAATTCCAATGTCTACGCAGGTAAACCAGACACAATAGACCACCTAGAAAATATTTGGAGTGTCATTGTCAAAATAAGCCTAATTTAATGTGTAGTGTTTGCGAAAACTGGACCTCTAGATTACACCATGTATGCGGGATTCACGAAAGTCATATGCCCAAAATTTTATTTAAATTATAAATGCCAAATATTAATCTTGGTAATAAATCACAAATTTGTTTAACAAAAGTATTTTTCTTCAATTTATTTAATTTAAAGTTTGCTGCCTCTAAAAAAAAAAAAAAAAAAAAAGCACCGCATATATTTTAACATTAGAATTAGAAAAGTAAAATAAATCTCAATTATTTTCTACCGGAAATTTATTACCTCCCCACAGGGAAAGAGGGTCAAATGTGACACAAGGTCATCCTAAAATCCTTAAAATCTTATTTTTTTTAAATATGTTTACACTTAAAGTGTGCAATGTCTTATTGTCAAGACATTGATTGTCTAAGCGGTTTCTACAAAAAAAAATTTTTTTTTTATGAAGGAGTCACTGATCAAGGCCCAGACGCCACTCGAGGATAAGGGTTAATAAGTGTACAGTGGTCAATGGGACAGTGAAGTAGTAATTTTTAGTATTGGAAATTTGATAAATTGGATTACTTAAGGGGAACGGCTCATCAAGAACTTGTTTACGTTGGACTTGAAGGCGACCATATTATGTTACACAATGGACGTGGTCAGGTTGGCTAGATCAGTGAGACTGGATTTGAGCTTTGAAGAAGACGGACGGCTTAATAGCTGTTCCCTCCCCTTCACTGGGAGTGGGGGACGCTGACGTGTTCAAAGCAAGCAAGATTTACTTCCATATTTTGTGTCGACATCTGGGAGGTAAATAAAAAACTATAAAACCCATTCATCATCTTGGAGTGATAAATCTTCGTCTAACAGGTACCAGTCTCCCGCTCAAGAGAAGATGAATTTCAGATTGCTAGGTGGTCTGATCAGTTACGGCACCAAATTGAACGTTTGTTACATAGGGTTATCATTGACGTTCTCACTAGGGTTATCATTGAGGGGCACCAAATTGCCATTTGGTGTATAACATAAAAGGGGAGGACCATAATTGTATTTGTTGTCATGGAATGATTATTATTAGAATGAAAGGAGATTCCGTGTGCGTATGATCGTCTGGTTTCATATGCAGTTGTGTGTGTGTGTTACATGCATTTTCTTCGACATACCTTACTTCATGTGTCGTCGATGTGATCCATCTGGAATTCATCTTCTCTTGAGCGGGAGACTGGTACCTGTTAGACGAAGATTTATCACTTCAAGACGATGAATGGGTTTTATAGTTTTTTATTTACCTCCCAGATGTCGACACAGAATATGGAAGTAAATTTTGCTTGCTTTGAACACGTCAGCGTCCCCCACTCCCAGTGAAGGGGAGGGAACAGCTATTAAGCCGTCCGTCTTCTTCAAAGCCCAAATCCAGTCTCACTGATCGAGCCAACCTGACCACGTCACTCATACGTAATCTGATTAGCTGACCCTCGGTTCTGGTAAACGTGTCTACACTCCACGTTTACTCTCTCTCTCTCTCTCAATCCATTGTGTAACAATTATTGTCAGCTGGAAAGCAGGCAAATGGAAGAGAGTTCCACAGGTGTGCAGTTCTAAGAAATGTTCATGGAATTTACATTTAGGTTTAGGCATGGATAAAGAGTGGGGGAAATTATTGATAGTGTTTTCAGCTAGACGAATGTTTCTGGTGAAAGTTTGGCAAGGGGGGAACCACAGATTGGAGCTCAGACGAGCACTTGCCATAAAAATAACGATAAAGTAGAGACAGGCTCGCAACGTCTCTTCTGTGAGAAAGAGGTTGCAGGAAAGAAAACAGCATCCCCTCACTAGGCTACGAAGTCTATTTTGTACTCTGTTAAGGCAGGATAGGCTGTTTTTAGCAGCTCCTGCCCAGATGTGACAACAGTACTCCATCCTGGGATGTACCTGGCTCTTATATAGATAGAGAATTGCATCAGCAGTGAGATATCCACTGGATCGATAGAAGGATCCCACCATTTTCCCAGCGACCTTGGCAACAGATTTGATGTACGTGTTCGATTTCATTCAGGAGTAATGGTCAGGCCCAGAACCTTGTCAAAACATTGAGCCTCCCCAAAACGAGAGCCATTCATTTCAGTTGATGCCAAATGGGGATCAGAGTGTTGATGATGTAAAGACAAGCTTGGTTTTAGATGCATTTAAAATAATCAGCCACCTCTTTCCTCATCGTACCACATGCTCAAGATCAGAAGAGAGAATCAGAGAGAGAACTTCATCAGTGATTATATATATATATATATATATATATATATATATATATTATTGATTATTAATAATGTGCATAAAAGTAAGTCATCTATATACATGCATCTTTTGGAGTTTACTCCTCATCAGTATAGCTAGACTTTTATCGACAAGGATCGAACCTATGTATATAAATGACTTACTTTTATGCATATAGTAATTATTAATAATTAATCTATAAATATAAAAGCGAAAATGTATGTATGTTTGTATGTGTATTCGCTTTTTCTGTGTCTACAAAAAGCTTTTTTCAGAGAAGCGGTCGGTTGCTTCATAACTTTTTAAAACTTTATATCACATATAAATCATAATATCTCACAGTTAACAACGAAGCTTGGTTGTCTATTTAATTTGCTCGATTTTGGGAAGATAAATATTCAATATTTGTCGCTCGCCGCATGTGGGTTAGTCTTTTTCCTATAACATCTTGGGGGGAAAAAAAAAAGCGTTCAGCAATAAATGAATACTATCCCCGCAGTCAAAACTTGATCTCATTTAAAACGGGCACCTGCTAAATCCAAGTAATTAAATAAATTCAAACGTGTTTCCGTTAGCATTGGCCAACTAGTAATCCTCAACATGTATAAAAACAAGAAGCAACGACAGAATTCGCGCATAAGCCTGACGAATCCTATAGTTGGATGAAACGCAGAATATTCAGTGTAGCTTAATCGCCATATATATTTTATAAATTACTAACTAGCTCTACCTACGTATTGAGCACTTTTGAAGTAAATACTTAAAGTTTACGCATAAACCTATACTTTCGTATAGTAAATTTATGTGAATAAATGAAATAGTTATATATATATATATATATATATTAGTAGCTTCCTTCAGTCTTGACAGACTATGTACACCCACTGTAAGGGTGTCTGCGCGTGAAATTTTTTTTATAACAAGAGTTGCAAAATTTCCAACCACATCTCTCCTGATGTTAAATACCAGTGGCAAATGGAGGTTCAGGATGACTGGAAACAATGCTGAGATAAGCGGAGAGCACATACAGCACCTAGAATTTTTAAATGGTTACCCACCTGGTACTAGCCGGGCTCAGTGTTGCTTAACTTCAGTGATGTTACGAGAACCGGTGTGTCAGTGTGATTATGCCGTAATATACATATGCACACATATGTACCACTGACTATTCAATCTCTACAGTTATGTATCCAGAAAACCGAGCCATAAAACCCGTTATATGGGACAAGGAGAAAGAAGCAACCTTAGAAGTTAGTGCCCCCCCCCAATGATGCCAGGTTAAAAAGTACTGATATGAAAAAGATAATGAAATAGCAAGGTTTTATGTATGACATGAAAAGAAAATAGAATTGTAACACTGGCTGGCATTTGTCTTTATTAGTGGCAGTTGGAATAAAAGTAATACCAATGTTAACCTTAAAAAAAAGAACTTTATATCCTTTTTTACATGTTGGAGAGAATACACCTCATGTTAATAAGTATGACTGACAACGTGCATCTTGTTAGTTTGGTGGCTAAACATGTACTGGCTACTTGCCTGTCATGCTGGCTGGGGCTTGGTCAAGGAGAAAGAGAGAGAAAGAAACAGTGTAGGAGTAGGAGAGAGAGGTGAGGAAAAGTCTTTTAACAAGCAAGTTGGCAACTGACCCGGTCATGACCTACTTTTCGACCTGACCCCTGCTATTTGCTAAGCAACAAAGAAAGAAAGAGAAAGGCTAAGAAGCTATTATTTTTGGGAAATGGTATTATTTTCATCCTACTTCTTGGCTTTTAGGGGTGACTCAGGTCGGTTCTACAGAATCTTAGAAAGATTTCTATCATTCCAGTAATTATATAAGAGCAACTGGTCTCATGAAAAAGAATTTTAAAAACAACCTGGTAAATATACCTGTGAACTAAGTGCAAGAGAGATTCAAACAATTGCGCTTAAAGGGAGATCAGAATCCTAAGATTTCTTGGTTGAAATATCCGAGTTAGCAGGCAAATTTTTTGGCATTTGGTAGGATGCCCCATCCTCAGCTTGAACAAACTGATAAGAAAATTGAAAATATACACACAGATTATGCAGTAATAGTGAAGAAAAACAAAAGTTCCGTCTTGAGAGATATAAAAAATAACATGGCAGCATCTTGTAAGACTCCGTTGTGTGAAGTGAAAAACAAAAAAAAAAATCACGATTCTCATAGCATATTTACACATTTCAAAACGTGTTTTTCTTCTGCTGACATGCATAATACTAAATAGATTTTTATTCGGAAATGGTACCTAAAAAAAATTAAAAAAAAAAAAAAAAAGAAAAAAAAAATAAATAAATAGATAAAAAAAAAAGAAAAAAAAAAAAAAAAATTATGGAATTATGTTTATACAGATATATACATGTTTACACATATACACACATACGTATATATATATATATACATACAAATGTAAATACACACACATACGTATATATGTCAAAGATAATACACACACACACATAACATGTTGGCATCCCGTAAGACTCCATTTTGTGAAAGATCACGATATTTGTAGCATATTTACACATTTCAAACGCGTTTTTTTTCTGATTACATGCGTAATACTAAATAGATTTTTATTTTTAAATAGCATCTCATTTAATAACTTTAAAAAAAAAAAAAATTAAAAAAAACATTTTATGACATTATGTTTATACACGGTTCATCTTTAATTTTTACCGTTGCTCACTTGTCTTAAAGTTTTAGTTAGAAAATGGATCTTGGGTTTATCTTCCAGCAGTCTCAAACTCTCGCTTCCTCTTATTTCGTCTTTATTCCTCAGATTCCATGAGCAAGATTTCTGACAAAGGGGGAAGAACTGCTGTTTTCTGAATCATAATCTTTTCCATTTAACACCTATCGTTGGCAAGTTTTTTTGACACTGATAGTAGTAGCTCTTTTTCTTAGCTCCTAACAACAAGGTGTTTATAATGCCGTCTGGAGCAATTTCCATAAATATCATTGCCGGACGGATTGTAAAGAATGTATTTTGATACAAGGTAAACATATGGAAGTAACTGCAAATGAAACTCCAGACCTCCAGAAAAATAGTTTGATCATAAGACCAATGACTTATTCAGTCTCAAGAGACAATGGGCACTCCTATAAAATGGAGCTGCGCATGTACTTGTGAGGCAAAGGTTATGCAATCTCCAACCACATCTCTACTGAACCAACACTGCTGGAGTCCAGTGGCAAGTAGAGGTTCAAGACAATTGGAAACAATGCCGAGATAAGCAGAGAGCATATACAGCACTTTGAATTCTCAAATGGTCACCCAATTTAGTACTGACTAGGCTTAACGTCGATCATAAAAAGACGCCATCAATTTCATTTAAAGAATCCAAATAACCGGCAATAATCGTCCTTCAGGGCCGAACAATGGCACATGCTGTTGGGAAAACAATACAGCACTTACCATTTTAAATGGCATCTGCTTTCTTTTACTTTAAAGACTCCTGAATTGCAGTTGCAATGTTTTAAGCATTTGTATTTACATCAAAGAAGCATAGAATATCCGGTAATGACTGGTAGAATGCCAGGATCAAAAAAAAAAAAAAAAAAGCAAGGTCAACCAAGATGCATTTTCATAAACAACAAAAATTGAGTTGTTTTAGGCGATGGATAGCTGCCCGCATTGGAGAGTCGTAATTGCCAATGTTGTTAAACAGCAGGGCCACTGATGAGGACTTACATTGAAATGACTCCGTTACAATAAAGTTTGTTGTCACTGACAATTATGTAATCAATAGCAGTCACTTTGACACTGATGAAGCTATCATCTAGGATGCACGCTGGCCGTCTATAATATAAAGGGCAAAAATCTGTTTAAATGTATGTTTGTATACCTGCCTAAAACTTTCCACAGAGGCGACGGATTTTCGCGAAATCGGTATCGTTTTGAAGCTCGACCCTTTGGCCGACAAATATAAAAAAATTGGCTAAAAACATTAATCCATTCACTCTCAACTGGGCACTTTTCTAAAAAGAGGGAAGAGGGATAGCAAAAAAAAAAAAAAAAAAAAATCATTCCTTTATGACAATTTAGCCAAACACATATGCCCAAAAAACATTCTTGAATTAATTTAAATATTAAAAAAAAAAAAGAAAAAAAAAAAAAAGAAACGATATAATGTCACTCACACGATCATAGACTAGTCATCATAGTGGCAGCGTCATTATCTTAAGATTGCATGTTCGAGCCATATCAGATATATTTCTTTCAATTATTAAATCTTTAATATTGAAACAGAGTTATGCTATTTTTATGTCCATTTTTTTAAAAAATTTTCTATCACATTCGTTGTTTTTTTTTTTTTTTTTCCGTTTTTCTTTTTTAAGTTTTAATATTTAAACAGGGTTATTTATGCCATTTTTTTTTGTTCACTTATTCTTCATTTTGCATCAGGTTCGCTGTTTTTTTGTTTTTTTTTCTGATTTAATAAAAAAGTTATATTCAAACAAGGTTATTTCGTTCGCTTATTCTTTATTTTCCAGTTTGTTTTGATTTCCCCCTCCTCACCACACCCAGGCAATGCCGGGTACCCCTACTAGTATTCAATAAAGGAAACCCGGCATATCAACATGGTGCAGTTGGGTGCCACACCAAAAGGAGTAAACTTTGCACTCAAATGAAAGGCCAAGATGTTAGATGCAAGAAAAAAATGGCCTTACCATGGAAAGAAGTTCAACCAGAGAAGCAGCTTAATAGTTGCAGGGACACAACTGATTCAAGTTCAGTGGCACAGTGAACACCTTGAAGTTGGTATTTATCTCCTTACCATGGTGGGAAGACGTGACACTAGGGTTGGATTAAACAGACAGTGCCTCAGAGAAGTACTCTGGCCTGCAAAAAAATGCCTGGGCAGCCCTGTCGGCATTCTCCAGTAGTGGCATCTCAAGCGATTAGCAATAAATTAACACAAAAGCCTAGGAGGATGGACTTCTTAGAATTACACAGGACCAGCAACACACTACAATAAACAGGAAAAAGGCCATTTAAGAAATGACTTAGACTGTTGATTTTAGTGCCAAGACGAAACATGCCATGATTGGGCACTTTGGAGTCAAGCGAATATTGTATTTTGCCCATAGGATTGACTTGACTGCATCAAAAAGAAAAGACTATCGTTCAGAATTATGATCTCAGGTATGATGGCAGAAGAGAGAGCTCAATATATACAACTAATGAGGATGCTGCTATATTTTGAACATGTGATCCAGCAGCTGGAGTAGTTTTTTTTTTTTTTAACGTTGACAGTCAGCAATAAAAGTCAGCAATACAGTCAGCAAGTCAGCAGGTAAAGTCAGCAATACAAGTAGTTCATGGATACTTGGAACATCCGATTTCAACCATGGATACAAGCCATTACAGAGATGTGGAATCGGTAAAACAAAGCAGCACATTGATACATCACCCTAAGGATGGCAGGGTCTGCTTTGGCTGCACCCACTAATTTATCGTATTCATACCAAATTCAAGTGAAATGGTTTAACGTTGTGTTCCCAGCAAACCACCAAAGGATCTAAGCACTGTACATATAAAAATTTACAGCATGTCACATCATTAGAACTTCAATTACAAAAAATAACACTGGAAGAATGGGTCAACCAACAGCATGCCAAGTATTTTCTGGACGCATTCACTCAGGGCTATATAAACAAAAACTATAGACTGGCTAAAAAGAGGATCACTCCACTATGATCAGGAGAGGATTAAAATGGCTGCCCAAGATCAAGGTTTAATGATCAAGGCTTTTCAAGAAGATGAATCGTCTTAGCAATGATAACAAGTGCAGGTTCTGCCACACAGAAGTAGAGAGTGCTAGCCACCTGATATCCAGCTTTAAGGTTCTGTTGGGGAATGGTTACAATACAATGTGACACAATGGAGTATGTAAATATTTCCAATAGTCGATCTGTAAAAAGTTTAATATTGAATGCAACAGCAAGTCCTGGGAACATGTTTACCAGAAAGAACAGTTGGAAATAAGTCGTACACCATCTACGATGAATATGCCATTCCTAGAGCTACGTACCTTGAAAACTGTGCTATTAAACCTGACAGTGATATGGAACAAGAAGAAACAACTTTTTTCTTTTTCTTTTTTTCACATGAAGGTCACCACTTATGAAGGCCCAGAAGCCACCCGGGGATAAGGGTTATTGTGTGTACAGTAATCAATGGGGTAGTGTTGTATTATTCGTTAGTATTGGAGATTTGATAAAATGTCATTACTTAAGGGGGTGGTTCATCAGGAATTTGTTTATGTTAGACTTGAAGACATCCAAGTTGAAGTCAGGAGGGAAACAGGCAAGCAGAAGAGAGTTCCACAGGCGTGCATTTCTAAGAAAGAAGCTTTGTTCATGGAATCTACATTTTGATTTAGGCACAGATAAAGAGTGGGGAAAATTATTGACAGTGGTTTCAGCTAGACGGGTTTTTTTCGTGAAAGATTGGCGAGGGAGGACCACAGATTGGAGTTCAGACGAGCACTCGCCATGAAAATAACGATAAAATAAAGATGGGCTTGCAAACTCTAGAAGTTAGGGTCTCCAATGATGCTGGGTTAAATAAAGCCGAGGAGGAAAACGTGACGAAATACCATAGTCTTATATATAACACAAAACTTAGGAAGATCTCCATCATTACAATAACTAGCAACCAAACTGATAAAGAATTTCAAAAACTATCTGGCAAATATACCCGATGAACCAAGTGCAAGAGGGATACAAACAATTGCACTTAATTAACGGTTAGAATCTTAAACAGATCTCTCGGAATGTATGAGAGTGGGTGAATGTCTTGCATCCAGTAAGATACCCAACCTCAAAATAAGGAAATAAAAAAAAAATTAAAACAAGATTAAAAGCATATAATTAGTAGTCATGGCATACCTCGACACGTGTGAGAGCCATGCATCCACAGCTCAGTTCAACACTGCTAATGGATAACGATATGATGTATCCTCGCTAACCATTAGGCCAAATAGGATAGTGGATTCAATGAGTAGGTAATTAACTTAAGAATCATAGGAGTCGCCATGCATCTTTTAAACTGGCCAGGGGCCAGTTGAGCTTCCCATTTTCTGTCGTTTTATTTATTTGCGTCCCCACAAATAGAAAAAAAAACAAAAACAAAAAATAGAAAAAAAAACAAATAGGACAAAAAAAAACAAATAGGACAAAAAAAACAAATAGGACAAAAAAAAAACAAATAAGACAAAAAAAAAACAAATAGAAAAAAAAACAAATAGAAAAAACAAAGAATAGAAAAAAAAAACAAATAGAAAAAACAAAGAATAGAAAAAAAAAACAAATAGAAAAAACAAAGAATAGAAAAAACAAAGAATAGAAAAAACAAAGTATAGAAAAAACAAAGTATAGAAAAAACAAAGTATAGAAAAAACAAAGTATAGAAAAAACAAAGTATAGAAAAAACAAAGTATAGAAAAAACAAAGTATAGAAAAAACAAGAAAAAGAAAAAAAAAGTATAGAAAAAACAAGAAAAAGAAAAAAAAGTATAGAAAAAACAAGGAAAAGATTTAAAGAATCATTTTTGGAAGTGAAAATTTGTGTTATGTTTTTAATTCCTGTAATTCCAAAGTTTCAATTTTTCCAATTTCGATTAATCAATTCAACATTAGTTGCTATTAATGAGCTTCATATTGAGTCACAAATTGAGATTATAAATTCCCCAAAGGCAAAAATACTTGCTGCTAGATTTACCCCAACTGACAAAACATTCATTGCCATCAATTGTGATGTTCTCAAATAGGTTGAGGGTTTCAAGCACCTTGGCGCCATCACTGCAACCACAGGTCAAAAAGAAACCGATATCAAAGTGTGAATTGCCAGCTCTGTTCAAAATCTCAGATGGAAGGCAGCACCAAAAGTGCTGGGACAAATTATTCTTTTATAGCAGAGATGCTCGACCAATGAGAGTAAGTGGAAGACAAAAATCGCCACTGCATCTGTTGCATCCCGTGTCCGGTGGCAGCACCATTTCAAACAATTCAGTACATTTCTGCTGCAGAATTAATTCCCTCTGACAAGTCATCCTAATGAAACTTCTGCGCTGGCTTATTTTGGGTGACGGTGAGTGAAAATAAAAAATAAAATAAATGACAACTATTTACTTGCTTCTTCAAAGAGTTAGACACAAGGTTAGTTTTTAATACAGGGGAAAAACCAGCTCTCCACAAAGGGATACTTGGGACTGGAATAAATATTGAAATTGCCTCAGTCTAGAAAGAATTTTGCTTCAGTGGTTGAGGTCAGAAAAGATTTTATTTATACACATACATACATACATACATATATATGTATATATATATATATACACGCACACATTACTTATCTTGACAGACAATAGCCATCTTATCCTCAACTGTTGTCAGTACCGTTATTTTCTTTTTATTTATTTAATTTTACAAGGAAGTCACCACTTATCAAGGCCTAAAGGCTATTTGAGAATAAAGGCTAATGAATGTAAAGTTGTTACTGAGACAACAGCGTAATGATCGTTTTGTAGTAGAATTTGATTATTTAAGGGGGCAGCTCAACAAGAACTTGTTTACATTGGACTTGAAGACAACCATGTAGTTAGCTGGAAAGCAGGTCAGTGGAACAGCATTTAACAAGGGGACAGTTCAAGGAAAAAACATTTTTTGTGGAATATGTGTTTTCATTTAGGCCCATAGAGAGTTGGAGAAATTGTTGATAGTGGTTGTAGTTAGACGAGTGCTAGTCTTTATTTACGTGACTTTGTAGATAACTTTGCAGATCAGCCCCTAACCTGCAAGGTTTGAAACATAAGCCTGTTTAAAGTCTAGCAAAAACTTTGTTGACAGCTTCTAGGAATGCTATTACAAACATCCTTCCCTTCTTTATCCTTACGATATATCTGACGTACAAGCTCCGCCACAAGTTGTTTGGAAATTCATACAGATGATTTGTTTATAGTGATGAAGGCTTTGTGCAAAACCAACCACACACTTTGGTACAACTGCTAATCTCAGTTGATACTAGGGGTGCCACAAGACAAAGCCGACAGACCTCAGGTTTTACATCAGTCTTGCTTCTCCTAGATGCATGTTTTAACGAAGACTGAGGGTGCATCTTTCCCAGTAGATTAAACCGTGCCTACCGAGAGTAAAGGCCAATGCACATGGCAGCGTAACGTCACTTCCTGATTAACTTGTAGGTATAGGCAGCTTCTGGTATTCAACCACGTAGTCACGCTAACAGGCAAAAAAATATGGCTACCGATTGTCCATGTACATTCTAAAGAGAAAGAACAATTCTCCATTTGGATAATTATTATAATTGCACATTGGGAGAATTTTAATCTAATAAAATATAGTAAATGAACTAGTTTTTGAACCATTAATTTCTATCGGAGAAAGTCGAATATTCAATTTTATTTATTTATTTTTTTTTTTTTTTTTACTGCAAAACAAAATTTTTATATAATATTTTTCAGTCCATTCTTTTAATAATAAATAAAACTTTTCACTGAGTATTTCCAAATATAGTTAGCATTTTTCACAACAGTTTTTTCTTTTTTTTTTTATAATCCGCAAATTTTCAATATTTTAGCACCAAGAGTAATTTATTTCTTTGAAATATATTTAAAACTTCAAGTTTTTGTTTTTTTTATAACATTTTAACTGTAACTAATTTACATGATGGGTTTGTTTTACTATACACAGATTCGAAAAAGTTGTCAAAAAACAAATATATAACAAATAAAATATATCTATAAACATTGTATGATTTTCGAAGCAATTACACGTTTTAAAGTGAGTAAAACCACTAAAAACCTTTCCAGATAGGTAGAAGAGTAACTGATCTTTCCTTTGATAACATTTATTTGGTATATATTTGTTTTTTTTGACAACTTTTTGGAATCTATGTGTACAGTAATAAAAACCCAAAATTTAATTCAACTTGAAAATAATATTAAAAATACATGTGTGTACACTGCACAAGCACCCTTATTATTATCATAATAAAAAACTGGTGTAGATGACATCCACTAGCGCCACTCCAACTAGTTGTGAAGGGTCAGGGAGGATGGAAAGGCAGAGGTGGGAGAGTACTAACGAAATCTCCATTGGAAGTGTGCACTACAAATCTGGTACCTTAGGGAGACATTTTGTCACCCAAACCCCAGGAAACACCAATGGCCGATGCCAATGAGAAATCAGTGACAACGGCTGTTGCGATAACATGCAATCATCTGCACAAGTGGTCAAGAGGTGGAGAACACTGGAAATCTGGAGAGACTTGTCACTGATGATAGCCTGTGAGACAACTAACACGCTACACATTTTTATGAAAAGCATGGGTAAAAAAAATGGACATAGAAGAATAGAAAACCAAAACTTTAAATATAATTTCTGTATTTAAAGTAATAGTTATTTAAATATTTAAACATATACTCTTGTGGGCAAAATCCAGCTTCCCAATAAGGGGCACTCTGGATAGGGCCAAAAATAATCTTAGTCATGAAAGATTTCTCCTACATTGATCGAGGACAGAAAAGGTAAAGCGTAGCATCAAAACAGATACTACACTGATCTTGTTCCGAAGGCCAAAAAAATATATGTGCTTGCTCCCTAAATTCATAATTCAGTTTTATCAGTATTAAATTGTATATTGCTTTAAAATTACTTAATTTTACATAGATAATATTTATATTTTATCTATATATCTAGAAAAGTGAAGGTGTCTGTGTGTGTACATTTCCCTACGCAATAACTGTCAATTTTAAGTCTACAGACTCAAAATTTGGTATACAGTGTACTGAGATTTGGGAAAATCTTTGTAATACATTTTCGGCCAGAAATTTGGCTGTTAAGGGGGGTCAAAGTTCAACGATTTGACCTTTGAGAACTCTACCAAACTCCTTAGCCAATTTTGGGTCTAAACACTTGAAATTTTAGATATAGGTTCCTTGGACATGGATCTAACTTAACTTTATTTGAGCTCAAAATAATAAATGTTAAGGGGTCATAATAGGGGTCAAATTTTAAAAAATTGACCGCTTTTTTTTTGCTCAACATACACCTCCAAACACCCGGGCAACGCCAGGCTGAAATGCTAGTTTTGAATAAAGTTCAGTTTCAGTATTAATCGAACTGTGTTTCTTTTTCTTTTTAAAAATGTTTTATTGCTCTTTTTCAAATGGCCCTCATATAGTGCTGACAGTCTGACAAATCTTACCTACATTGCCTGCAGACATTTTTCAGTTAACAGGCCTTCTTACTTTCGGTGGCCCTGATTAAACACACTTCTAGATACTAACCTGAAAATTTCTAAATCCTAGTGCAGCACTGAGCATTTCCAAATGGTCACTCATGTGGTACTGGCCAGACTCAACATTGTTTAACTGTGATCTGGCAAGAACTGGTGTGTCAACATGATTAGGCCATATATTTTATCCTTATATGGAGACAGTAAGTCACCACCCATCCAGTATTTAGGGATACAAATGCAATGCTAAGTCTTAGTGATGTTAGTTTTATGGCATATCAACCTTTTTTTATTTTGGTTATTTAATGCCGTCATATTTTTTTTGTTAGATATTTTAACTTATTCAGTCAGCCTTCTTGGGTCATTAGATGGTGTTTTGGGTTTTTTTTGGTGGAGGAGAAGTTGGATTGAGTAAAATTATATTCGTTTGTATAAATTGGCTTTTTTTTAGGAATGTTAGTATTTTGTCGGGATTGACTTTTTAAATAGTTCTTTCAAATTGTTAACGTAATAGTTCTGCTTGATATGCCTGAGGTCGCCACAATCCAAAAGAAAGTGTTTTACAGTAAAGGGTTCTTGGCATGCAACACATTCTGGAGGGTCGTCTTTTTTAGCAGAAAGGAGTGGGTTATGTGTGCATATCCTATGCGAATGCGGGATGAAACTACTTCCTCTCTATGCGATTTTCTGAAATTTGGTAAACATTTCTCTATTGTGGGTTTCATTTTGAAAAGTTTGTTGTTTTGACAATTATTCCATTTTTCTTGCCATTTCTTCATAATGAATCTATGTATTAGTTGTTTGTAGTCCGAGTGTGGAATTTTGAAATCGCTTACATCAAGATTTAGTGCATTTTTTGCAGCTCTGTTGGCTTTTTCATTGCCTAGGATTCCAAAATGACTGGGTATCCAGCAGAATTTGATATCTTTATTTTATGAAAGAGTATGTACTTTTTGTAATAGATTAAGGAGTAGCGGGTTATTTAAATTTTGGTTCTTCAGATATTCGAGTACTGATAGGGAGTCTAAAAAAATTATAAATTTGTTGTAGGCGAGATCAGTAATAAATAAGGTCTAGTTCCAGGTCTATAGCTGTGGCTTCAGCATTAAAAATTGAAGCATAGTCTGGTAGTTGCTTCCGCAAGGTAGTGCTATTAGATATTATTCCGCATCCAGTTCTGTTGCCGTCTGTATAGATATGCTGATGATTTTCCTGAATGTTAAAGTTTTTCTTGATAGTTCAGTGGATGAGTTTGATTTTTTGGGAGCTTGTTTAGTTCAAAGATAATTTCAGGTTGTTTTAGTAGCCAGGGTGGGAGGTTTAGTTGGTTGACCTCATGGATGTTCCTGATTGTGATACCTGCATCTTCCACTAATGGTTTCATACGAAGACCAAAAGGTTTTATAGCTTTTACCTTTTGGTCAAATAGGTTTTGGTAGTTGGGATTGAAGGCTGGATTTGATGGTTGTGATTTTTTCCTATCGTAGAGATTGTAATCTAGTGCGTTTGCAATACAATCATAGGCAGGATTGTCTGGGCAAGAGAGAATTTTGGTTAAGTACTGTAAAGCTAATTTGTTGCACCGAATTGATAATGGCGGTTCGTTGGCTTCTGTATAGAGTGGGTGTATCGGTGGGAGAAGTTTGGAAGGCTCCCAGCACAAGCCTGAGGCCCTGACGTTAAACAGTGTCTAGTATCTTTATATACGATTTTCTGGTGGCGCCATAAATGAAGCTGCCATAATTTAGTTTTGAGCGTACTAGTGATCTATATAGTTTCAGTAGGGTTTGTCTGTCCGCTTCCCAATCTGTGTGGGCAATAACTCGCATTAGCTGGAGAGTTTTGTTGCATTTATTCTTCAAGTATTTAATATGAGGGATGAATGTGAGTTTTTTGTCTAATATCAACCCTAAGAATTTATGTTCGTCGACAACAGGAATCTGGGTATCATCTAGTTTTAAAAGAGGATCTGGGTGCAGTTTTCTAAGCTGAAAAAGTGCATGCATTTAGTCTTATTAATGGAAAACTTAAATCCGTTTTCAGTTGTCCATTTTTTTTAATTTGTCGATGCATAGTTGGAGTTGACGTTCAATTATATGGATATGCCTTGAGCTATATGCAATTAAAAAATCATCTACATATAGTGAGCAATCCACATCTTGGTTTATGCATTTAATGATATTGTTAATCTTTAGATTAAACAATGTTACAGATAAAATACTTCCCTGTGGTACTCCAGTTTCCTGTTCCTACACAGACATTAAATAATCTATTGTTGATAAAGTTGTTGATGAAGATGGGTAGTCTTCTTTTCAGTCCGGCTTTGAGATCTTTCATGATACCATACCGCCATGTGGTATCATAAGCTTTTTCCAGATCAAAGAATATAGCAGTCATATGCTTTTTTTGTATAAATGCATTTCTGATAAAAGGTTTCCAGTCGTATTAAGTGGTCTATAATGCTCCGTTGTTTTTGGAAACCGCATTGAAGGTTGGTTAATATTTTATTTGTTTCAAGAAACCACATTAGTCTGGTGTTTACCATTCTCTCCATCGTCTTGAACACACAGCTTGTTAGAGCTATGGGGTGATAATTAGAGGGGTAAAATGCATCCTTCCCTGGTTTTGGTATGGGAATGACTGTGGCTTGTTTCCATATAGATAGAAGGTTGCCATTGATCCAGATATCATTCAGAATAGAAAGTAAGTACTTTAATGGTTGATCTGGTAGTTGGTTCAGGAATTCATGTTATCTCATCTGGTTCTTCAGCCGTGTTATTGGCTTTTTTTAATGAATCCTTTAGTTTTTTGAATGGTAAAAAGTTTATCATAAACTTCTTCATTATTACTTTTAAAGTGTACGTTGTTTTTTTCTGATTCATGTTTAACAGTCTGGAATTTTTTATTGTAATTTTTGGATGATGAATTATTTGCAATAGTGTCTGCAAGCATGTTGGCTATGTCCTTTTTTTTTTCGGTTATTTTTTTTTATTCTTTATCCAGAGGTGGTTGAGAAGGGAACTGGTGTTTTTTCCTGATATTTTCCGTATCATTTTCCATATGGTTTTGTCTTTGGTGTTATTGTTGATTTTGGACACAAAGTTTTTCCAGGATTCATATTTGGCTTCTTTTCTTGTTCGCCGTGCTTTAGCTCTGCATATTTTGAAGTTTTTTTTTTTTTGTTTTTTTTACATAGACGTCACCACTTATCAAGGCCGATAGGCCACTCAAGGATAAGGGTTAAAGAGTGTAGAGTAGTCAAAAGGACAATATAGTAATCGATAGTAATGGAAGTTCGGTAAATTTGTTAACTTAAGTGGAACGGCTCATCAGAAACTTGTTCACGTTGGACTTGAAGACAACCATATTGTAGTCAGCTGGAAAACGGAAGACAATTCCACAGGCGTGCAGTTCTAAGGAAGAAGCTTTGATCATGGAATCTATGTTTAGGTTTAGGTACAGATAAAGAGTGGGGAAAATTATTGATAATGTTTTCAGCTAGTCTAGTGTTTCTTGAGAAAGTTTGGCGAGGGGGGACCATAGATTGAAGCTCAGTCGAACACTTTCCATGAAAATAACGATACATCAGAGACAAACTCGCAACATCTCTTCTGTGAGACAGAGGTTGCAAGAAAGAGAAAAGGACATCTCCTACGAGGCTACGAAGTCTATTTTTAACTCTATCAAGGCAGGACAAGTCTTTTCTAGCAGCTCCTGCTCATATGTGGCAACAGTACTCCATCCTTGGACGTATCTGGCTCTTATATAGATAGAGAATTGCATCAGCAGTGAGATATCTACTGGATCGATAGAAGGATCCGACCATTTTTTCAGCGGCCTTGGCAACAGATTTGATGTACGTATTCCATTTAAGATCAGGAGTAAAGTTGTTTAAATTCTGAGTAGTTGGTCGGTTGTTGAATTTTCTTAATGTGGCACGTCGTAGCCCGATAGCCTTTTTGCAATCATCATTAAACCAGGGCCGATTATACTTGGTTGATACCTTTGTTTTCGGTATGCATTCCTCAGCTATTGAGATGATGGTATCTGTAAAGTGAGTGATTGGTCTTTCATGTTTTCCAGGTAAGAGTTTATGTTCGCATAATAATTTGAATTTATTCCAGTTACCTTTTTTAAGGTTCTAACGAGGAATTTTTGAGTTCATCTCAGGACCAAAGTGTTCTAATATTATTGGGAAGTGGTCGCTCCCACAAGTGTCCTCGTGCACTGTCCAGTTGTAATCCATAAAGATACTAGGATCACTTATAGAGAGGTCAATTGCTGAGTAGGAGTTTGTAGCAGAGTGAATAAAGGTTGTTTTTTTGTTATTGTATATGCATAGGTTGTTGTTCTTGATAATATTTTCTATAATGATTTGTTTTCTGTGTGTCTGAACATTCCCAACTAACATTATGACTGTTAAAGTCCCCTAATAATATGAAAGGGCAAGGAAGTTGGTTGGTAAGTTTTTCTATACCTGTTTCATCTATAGGGTCATTTGAGGGTAGATGGAGCAGATTGTGATTGTTCTATGTAGGGTGGTTGTGGTGGCAATTGCCTGTAGATGTAGATTTATTTGGCTTTGTGCTGTGTTTTTGTTGATGAGAATGGATGTTCCTCCACAAGCTCTATTTGGATTATTTGTTGTATGGTTATATTCAGTGAAGTTACGGAGATTGATAGTTTCAGATGGTTTTAAAAAAGTCTCTTGTAGGCATATTATAGTAGGGCAGAGATTGGATATTAGTAGAAGTAATTCATTCTTGTTGGCTTTTATACCTCTGCAATTCCATTGGATTATTTTGTTAGCCATAGTTTAGTTTTATCTTTTTGATTTCCTTTTATTTTATTAAGAATAACAGTGGTTGTTTTCTACTATTTGATTATGGGGGTTCGGAGGCTCTGTTGTCTGTTTCCATTATTTCCAAGGATTTAAATTTGTTCTGATCTGTAGTTCTGGTTTTTGACGTGGAGCGAGAACTGTCTTTTTTGTGTTTTTCATTTATTTTCTGTTTGGTTGGTGTGAGATTTGATTTTTTTTTCTTTGCGGAGGGTACTAAGCGATTGTTCTTTTGGTTTTGGGAGGTTTTTCAGTTTGTGTGGGTTTTTTGTTAGAGGATTGTTTGATTTTTGGGATCTGGTGGGATTTTATTTTCAAGTACAGCTTGAGTTGACGGCAGTTGCTGTAAGGTGGCCCTCAATGCCTCAACTAGTTCCTGAAGTGATTTTATGAGGGTAGAGGTTTCCTTTTAGTTCAATGTTTTCTATTGTTTTTAATTGATTTTTGGTTGCACCTGCATATGATCTAGTTGGTTCTGTTGTGGTGGCTGTTTCAATAATTTTTCTAGCTTCGGTAAAACTTACGTTTTTGGTATATTTTAGTTTGTTTAATTTTTTTCTTTGATCCAGTTTTGGCAGAGCGATGAGTATGCTGGATGGTTCTCACCACAGTTTGGGCATTTTATATTTCCTTGACATTCTGTTTACTGGTGTTCATTACTGCTACATTTTGGGCATACTGTTTTCCTGGTGCAGTATTCTTTGAAGTGGCCAAATTTTTGGCAGTTTAGGCAGCGAAGTGGTCTAGGGATATATGTTTCTACTTTAATGTTGATATATCCAATCTTGAGTTCAGTTGGTTGGGTGGGAGTATTGAAAGTTAATATGTATGTGTTGGTGTTTATTGTTTGTTTCTTTTTATTGTAATTCTTTTAGTATCTATAACTGTTTTTTTAGGTTTGTTTTTATTTCTTCTAGAGAGCAGGTGTTTAATTCTGGACATCTGATGATTTCCTTTGAGGTGTTGAGGGTTTTGTGAGGGTAGGCTTTGATGTTTATATCATGGAACTTTGTCCATGTTAAAATTTCTTCGGCACTACTTTTAGTAGATACTTGTATGAGTAAAGTTCCATTTTTTAATTTTTTAATTTGTTTTGTGTTCAGATTTTTGTTGATAATTTTTTCGATTATGAATGAGGGCATTTTAGTTATTTGTGTGTTATCTTGCGATTCCAAGATTATATACTCCGGAAAGTTTGTTTTCATCTTCATCACTTTCTGGATGGGGTCTTTTAATTTTTTTGGAAGCGATAGGATTTTTTTTTTTTTTTTTTTTATCATCCTTGCTCCCCACCCTCCTCGGAGCCCTAAATTGGGAGATGGTTGGAGAAAAACCCATTCGCCCAAGCATCTCAGGGATACAATGATGATATACTCAAACAGTAAGTATAGCTGCTTATGACGATTTTTTTCATTTCCTCGGACCTAGCAAGGTATAGAAAGGGTTACTTGTCAATAGAATCAGTTTTCACCATCTGATTGGCCCTTGCCATCACCTTCTAATGATAGTATGTGTGTGTGTGTGTGTTTTTTTTTATAAGTGTAATGTGTTTGTATTTCTTTTTTTTGTGGGGGTTTACTATTATTAGGGACTGTCATGACTAGCCGGTTGATTGGGGTCGAGCCTGCGAAACTGCCCGTCTAGCCAAAGTAAGGGCCAAAGTGAAGTGTTGCTAACTCACGGCCACTTGGTTCCGCGTTCATGAGGTGCCCAGCCACCAGAATCCTGTTCTAAGGCATTACGGGTCGCCACCTACAGCCAACAGGTGGCCCCATTGAAGGACTTTTACTCTCTGCAGGGGGGCAGTCCGTGTATTCTGATACTCCACCGACAGGGTCTGGGTGTAGGGGGGGAATAAAATAAAAAGGAGAGGGAGAGGGGCTGTTTTTGTTTTTGGGTTTGCAGAACAAAATTAAGTTTTACAAAAAACATCAGAAAACAAAAAAACGTCAATGTAGGTGCAATTCGTCTCAGGAAGCCAAAGGACAGTCTGATCTGGTAGCACCAGCTTAGTGATAAGAACGAATGAATATAGCATTTAATTTTTAACAATTTAACGGGTTGTCTTAACTTTAGCCTACCCATCCCCGTTGTTGACAAAGGATTGTAAAAGAATTTCTGCGGGCCTGTCAGAAAACCGGTGAAGACTGAAAAATCCCTTCTGTTGAAATGCGTTTTTCATTACAAGTGTTTTTTTTTTTTTAGTAGTAAAATGAAATAAAAAATTTTTTCATATGATAAAATATATCTTATTTTTTACTTTTAAAGTATTTTTAAAATAAACAAATGAAAAAAAAAAAAAAAAAGTTTTTGATTAGTTTATCTATATATCTATAAAAGTGATATTTTGTGTGTGCGTGTATATTTCCCTACCAAACTACACTGTCAATTTTCAGTCTACAGACTCGGGATTTGAGATAACTTACTTGTACTTGAAACGACATTCACCCTGGAGGAGTTGAGTCGGCTTCATGAAGATGCACATCTCGTATCGCTGCGGCCCAAGCCCGGCGATCGGAGGCAAGATCCCGAGTGAGCAACAGCCAGTCACGTCTCCAACGGGACAGGCCATAGATGAGCGGGCCCGAAATAAGCTCAGTGTCGGCTTTGATAGTCCCGAGCCACGTTCTTAGCTGGCCACCGACACGTTTTTTTCCAGCCGGGTAGAGGACGTGGGGAGATAGCCTTCATGAGAAATATGCACAATTATACAACTGCGGATTTGAGATAAGCAGTATAGAGATTTGGGAAAATCTTTTTAATCCATTTTCGACCAGAAATTTGGCCGTCAAAGTTCAATGATTTGCCCTTTGAGAACTCTACCAAACTCCTCCGCCAATTTTGGGTTTAAACACTTGAAATTTTAGATGTAGGTTACTTGGACATGGATCAAACTTTTTAATTTGATTTGAACCCAAAAACAATAAATGTTAAGGGGTCAAAGTTTTTTAAAAATTTGACCTCTGCGGTCTACCAAATTACTCAGCCAACTTTTGGTCTAAACACTTGAAATTTTACATAAAGTGTACTCAGATATAGGGCAAGGTTTTTAATCAGTTTTTGGGCGAAAATTTGGCTGCCAAGGGGTCAAAGTTAAAAGAGTTGACCTTTGCAGACTCTACCAAGCTCCTCCACCAATTTTCGGTCCAAACACTTGAAATTTTAGATGTAGTTACCTGAACAGGAGTCAAACAGAGTATATATATATATATATATATATATATATATATGCACATAAAGTTATGAACAGTATATAGAGCCCGAGCAAAGCCGGACTGAACTGCTAGTATAAAAAGTAGTCTTTTTTTGAACTTTTAATAAAAACATTTTGTTTATTTTATACAAGTTTTTTTCTCCATTAGCAAGATGAAATGAGATTTTTTTTTCCATGTTATAAATTTATTTTTACTTTTAAGGGTTTTTTTTTTATTACAAGTTTTCTTCAAATAGTAAAATAGAACTAAAGGTTTTGTCACTTCTCATTTTGAAATGTAAGTTTTCATTAACAAAAGTTTTTGTTTGAACTTGTATGATAAAATACGTTTATGAAATTAGTTTTTTTTAAAGCAAACATCACATAAAAAAAAAAAATGGACTTGCATTAAAAAAAAAAAAAAAATCTCATTTCATTTTTTCCCTCAATAGTAAAATGTAATAAGTATCTTTCCATTTTTTTTCAACTTTTATTTTTTTAAAATAAGTAAACAAAAAAGAAAAAATATTGTAACAGTTTACAATAAAGAAAAAAAAAAAAAAAAAAGTGAAGCATACATGGTCCCCCGTGAGTGCACAGTGAACGACACATAAAAAAAAAAAAAATGACTAAGTTCAGCATTTGCACCACCACCCCCATTTAGCCCCCAAAATCCCCAGGGGATGTCAAATCTTGGTAAAAATGAGCAAACAGTGCAGTTTAAGGTCTTAACATATGTAAATTTGAGTTCTGCACCATGCAAAAAAAGAAATGACTAAGTCCATCATTTGTCCCCAAAAGTCCCTAAGACCTTAACATATTTAAATTTGAGTTCAGTACCATGCAAAACTGCTAAATAGACATACACAGAAAATTTGACAAATATGGTAAAATACTCCCAAAAATGGAGTGTTTTTATTAGCCCTAAAAGAGCCCCTGGGGCACACCCAAGAGTTATTGCGAAGTATAGACAAACAAAATTATATAGAAATTAGTTAGTTACAACTAATCAGAAAGTTTTATACAAATCCAAGGCATCAATTTTTTTTTTAATAAGCACAAAAGTGTCAATTTCAGCCATTTTAATCTAAAAGGCACCCCTAGGGGGGCAACCAAAGTTTTCCCAGAAAATCCGTTCTGTTATTTTTTTTTACTCATGTTTAATGTTTGTGCAAAATTTCAAAAAAATTCCAAGGCATAGTTATTTAGAAAAAAGCGGACAGACGAATGGACGACAGATGAATGGACAAGGATGAACTTACAGGTGTTCCAGTTTTGCAACATCTACGCACTTTGGTAGTTTCATCCCATTTGCCAAGATTTTCTTTTTTATGAATATGCAGTTTAAACTTCCCTTAGACAAATTTTAACCAGCTCTGCAGATTTTCTTTATTTTTTTTTATTTCTTGGGAAGAGGAGAGACAAGCACCAGAATTTTAAAGCCAGTTCAAATAACTTTCCATCTGACAGTTTAAAGGCTTCCAAATTACTTTTAAATTTTGAAGAATCACCGAATAATTATTTTATTATTTTTTTCAATAATCAACAAAAGATTAAAACGACCGACTTGTTTATAAAGAAACCAAAATGCAGTCTGCTAGTATAATTTTTGTAATAAAACTATTGCTTTAAATTATATTTTTAACATTTTATTTTCTTTGAATAAACATTTTATTAATAGTATAAAAATAATTGTGTAAAGTTAGATTTTGTTCAGAATTCACTTTATATAATAAAACATTTTAATAAAAATCTGTATGATGTACATACCCATGATGCAATGAAAATATCATATTCTAAAAATCACAAGTAGTTTTATTTTTATAAAGAAAATCATTTTAAAGTAATGGGAGTATATAGGTGTTACAATCTAGTATGATTTTTGTTGAGTTATCTCTCTTTTTTTCTTAACATGTTTTTCAAAATGGCAGGCGGATATTTGTAAAATTAGATTTTCTTATTTAAAAATAAAGCTACTGGATCAATTTATGTGATTTTTGGAAGAAGATATTTGTTTCGTCATGGGTATATACTTCAGAGATTTTTTTGTTATTTTGATATTTTAATATCGGGGGGGGGGGGTCGTGACAAGAACCACAAGTTATGTAGGTTCGAGAAACACATACACAATTTGGATAGACAATTAACATTATATACTATTAACAGTCTCTATAATTCTAACATTTGTGAGTAATATATTGCAAAGTTGCCTCCCTTTTGAGATTACATTTTTGTAAATTTTTTTTTTTTTTAGATACAAGGGAGTCACCACTTATCAAAGTGCAAAGGCCACTCAAGAATAAGAGTCAACGCGAGCGTACAGTGAACAGAGAGACAACAGCATAGTGATCATTAGCGCCAAAAATTGGGTAGAATTTGACTATTCAAGCAAACGGCACAAGAACTTGTTTACATTGAACTTGAAGATGACCACATAATCAGCTGGAAAGGAGAACAGCATAACAGTTCCACAAGGGAAGAGAGCTAGGTAAGAAGCTTTGTTCATGGAATTCGTCTTCAAATTTGGTTACAGTAGAGAGTGGGAGAAATTGTTGATAGTGGTTGTAACTAAACGAGTGCTTTTTGTAAAAGTTTGGCAGGGAGGTCTGGTACTGAATTACCTAGATGCTTAATATGGCTTAATTGGTATTGAGTAAGTTTCAAAGAGCCAGATATATTCTAAGGTAGAGTACTGCCGTTATATATGTATATATTGGAGTGTTCTTGTTTTGATAAAATACAGAACCAACTTTACAATCTAGTGAGGGAAATGATCTCTTTTCTACAGTCTCCTTTTGGCACAGAAGAGATTTTGCAGCCTCTCTACTAAACTCTTATTTATGCTTAGGTGATCAAAGATTATACCTTCTCAAAAAAACACATTCACAGCAAAAACTCACCTAGCTACAACCACAAATCTTCCTTTCTGTATCAAAAAACAAACAAAACTTAATTTATTTTATAAAACATCCATCTGCAGAACAAAATACCATGAAATTATCTTCAAGTCTAATATAAACAAATACTTGTAGAGCTGTCCTCTTGGATAATCAATTCCTCTCAAATAATATTATGGTCTTTTCTACCCACAGATTCCTCTCTCCATGGTACCGTTCATCGTCCAACTGAAAATCTCTTTAACCCTTACCTTTGAGTGGGTCCCAAACCTTGATAAATGATGACCATTAATAAATATATATATATATATATATATATACCCACATATATACATACAAAAATATTACTCCTAATGACAATCAGGCGATTTAAAAAAAAAAAAAAAAAAAAAAAAACACATCACTTATACAAGATCACTTAGTTCCATAATATATTTTGTACGAACAAAGACCAAAAGAATTACTTGTCAAGTCAAGAAAATTACCAGAAAAGTTAAGCAAAACAAAACTCATATTTAACCAGACATGCTTGGTTATAAATTGAATATTTCAAAGTTCAAAGATAGAAAATAATATTTGAAGGATGATAAAGCAATTTTAATACTGGATTTTTTTTTTTTTTTTTTTTACAACTATTTGTAGTACCTATTTACAATGCCTCCCCACGGGACAGAGTTAGACACCAGGGTCGTTTTTTAGTGTGGAGAAAAGGTACAAAAATAAAAATTGTCTCAGTCGTGAAGGATTTCTCCTCCACTGAAAGAGAAGAAATGTAAGTGCCGCATCTGAAGAACAGATACTACAATTTGATCTCGGCCAAAAGGCCAAGTAGCATTACAACTATTTGTAGTACTTATATGAGAGCTTTATTTTGTTAAAAAATTTTTTATTTTTTTTTTATTTTTCTTCCTTTGAAGATTGTAATGCTGGGTATGGGCCAGCCAAACCAGCTGCCAACATTGCCCCGCTTTTTTATTGAAACCAACAGAGAGCTCTTTTTAGTATCCTCGCTGTTCCCTTAAGTGCAATTGTCTGAATCTCTTTTGCACTTGGTTCACCAGGAATATTAGTTAGGTAGGACTTCAGGTTCTTCTTCATAAGTCCTGTGGCACCTATGATAACTGGTATGATCGATATCCCCTTTAGGTTCCAGTTTCTTTTCATATACATGAGACCTTGGTATTTGGTCTGTTTCTCTCTTTCAGCTCTGTTAAGACCGCCATCATTAGAAACACTCACTTCAATCAAGGTTGCAACTCTGAGTGCAGTATCATGCACTAGATTAAGTCATGGTTTGAACTTCGATGGTTA
Source organism: Euprymna scolopes (assembly GCF_053919585.1). Classification (NCBI taxonomy): domain Eukaryota; kingdom Metazoa; phylum Mollusca; class Cephalopoda; order Sepiida; family Sepiolidae; genus Euprymna; species Euprymna scolopes. The sequence goes on along the minus strand of NC_136524.1, from coordinate 46,335,105 downwards.
ACTGCATGCAGAACTATATCTTGATACAATGTTATTTTGGACTCACCATTTCACTATGAGCAACTGGCTAGAATGGAATTCCAGGATTAAGCATTTGTTTAAAAAAAAAAAAAAAAAAAGCTAGCCGACCTGGCAATTCTCTTTGCTCGAATGCTGCCTTTGAATAAAAGTGGGTTCATACTTTAGTGAAGGAGTTTGGCATTTTTCATTCGTACGAATAAGTTTTTTTTGTTAACTTATTTTGTCAAGAGTAACCACATTACGGTATTGCTTTGGATGAATATCTAAAATTTAGAAAAGAAAAAAAAAATACTTATTCTTTGACTGATGCAGATTTCATCGGGTGGGTGGAGGTCAGTTTTCCGGTTAGATTACGTACTAACTGAAAAATAAGTAATTCTGAGTTTTTATCAAGGAGTTAATTCACTCATGTCAACTCATTCCTTGAGAAATATATAAAACCCGAGTTGTGTGTACGTATATGTCCAGCTATAGGAAATTATATAGGCAGAGAAGAAAGAGGTGGGGAGTGGAAGGATTATACCAAGGGAAGAAAAAAAAAAAAAAAAAAAAAAAAAAAAAAAGATATAGAAGAGACAAGTTTTAACAGAAATACGTCGCATGTTTGCCCTGGGCAATGCCGGGTAGCCATGCTAGTTTTAAAAATAAGCGTTAAAAAAAAGTTAATTTTTATATAATTCAATTCAATGATTTATGCAAATAAGAATTATCATAACATTTAAATATCTTAAATTTTACTCTAGATTAAAGTCTAACATCTCATTTGTATTTTCTAGTTTATTATTTATTCATGCATAACCACATATTAAGGCCAAAAGCCATTTGAGTATAATGGTCAATGAGAGAGATGGATGCTACGGTATGTTTATGCAGATCTAAGGTTAATATTATATTTATTGAAGATCTTCCCTTTGGTTACCATTCTTGCTTTTCAGCTTCTCATGATATTCTCCATTTTCCCAAAATCTGCCCATCCCAATGCTATCCTAATTATCTCAGGGAGGAGATCTCCATCTTTCATAATTTTCTTTCCCAAGTAGATATAGCTTTCAACTTCTTCAGTGGTCTTTCCATCAACAATTATTGGTGACTTGGCAGCGTGCTGGTTCAACATCACCTTGGTCTTCTCAAGATGCATGTTGAGGCCAACCAGTTTGCTCTTACAGTGGGTATCATTTAGAATGGCAAGTACGTCAATCAAAGAGAAGATCTTCAATGAACTTATACTACCTGTGATCTACGGTAGAAACACATGAGTCCTTACGTCTCGCCAAAGTGAAATCTTAGCAGTGGCACAAAGATGAAAAGGATAAAGGATAATGTTGGGCATCACTCTACAAGACAGAAAGACAAACATCTGGATCTGCCAACGAACAAGAGTTTGTGACATCAGTACTGCTATCAAGACATCCAAACAGATGGGCAGGGCATGTAGCCAGACAACATAACAGATGGTCCATTAGGACAACAGAATGGACACGTTGTGAACGTGAGGCCAAAGGGAAGACCAAGAATGAGATGGAGGGACGACCTGATAAAACACATGGGTCCCACATAGCAGCGGATAGCTCGGGACAGAGATAGATGGCTAAAGTCCAGGGAGGAGTTCCTCAGTGAGAGATAAACCCTTATTAATTGAAGGTTAATACACAGAAATGCATCTTGACATTAAAAAGAAAAAGAGAATCAGTTCCTGTATTGATCGCCTCTTGATATGTGATCTTGTGCTTGCCTTTTCACTAAAAACAGGCATACTATAATAGAACTCCAAGATTCAGCATTTGTTTATCAAAAGTTAACCTACAGACCAGTTCTCATTGTGTTTCAATGTTTTTAAATAAAAATTGGATACTTGTGCATCCTTTAAACCAGAAGTAATTCAGCGTTCACTCGACTTTCCTTGGAACATGACACCAACAGCTCAGGTTTAGCTGCTGTCTGACGTAACATGGTGATCAGCCAATCACAACGCTGCATGCCAAGTTTCAATTTAAAGTGTGTGTGTAAGCCGCAGATGAGAATTTGGATACCAATTGGAAGAGGAGGGAAAAAAATACCATTTCTTACATGCAAGTCAGGAAGAGTAGAGAAGATCTAAAAAGAAAAAAAAAAAACGAATTTGACCATCCTTGCTTAACAGCTCCAGACACCAGATGTCATAGTTGATTTTTTTCAACAGAGGAAACTAATAGCAAAATCGATAAAATATGCATCCTATGACCACAAGTGCATCCTAGCAAAAAGAGGGAGCATTACCAACAGCTATGGCTGAAGATGTGAGAATGTTAAATGTCAATGGTGGACAGCAATATACTTGTGGGTGTTAGAGATGACGAATAAAAAAACCTCCAGCGTAAATGTGGGTTGGATCGGCACACACTATAGTCGACTGGAAGAATTTCCTGCAAGACATTTACCAGAATTATTTTCTCAGAAATCTCCAGCAGATAGGAGGCCCAGACTATACTGTGGAGATAGACAAATCTGTTTTGAACCGACACAAACTTAACATCAGTAGACTACTCACATCGGTCTGAGACTTCGGTGGATATGACCCCGCTGATAAGGAGGGTTTTTTGATGAGTGTACTAAACCCTCCTTCCACTAATAAAAGATATATTCTGCCAGGGACCATGGTTATATAGCAAAGTGGAAGGAGAGGGGTATCACCATTTTTAACGGTGAACCACAGCCTTCACTTTGTAGATCCTAAAACGCAGGCATCTACGAATTATGTGGAGTGAATATGGAAGGAGACCAAACAGTGCAACAAAGAAGAATGCAGAACCAGCTGGGAACTTTTAGACAGCTATTTTTTAGGGTTTATGTGGAGGTAAAAATTTGGTAGCGATCCGTTTGTCTCCATATTAACTCAATCCAACTTTTGTTATTTATTGGACAAAAAATTTGTTGAAAGATTATTTTTTGGATTAAAAAATAAACTTTTCTTCACACATTTAATAAAAATTTTTTAAATTGAGGTTTTTTTTTTTTTTTTTTCCTGTTGATGTTTCTACATTTAAAATTTTGCCATTTTCTTCTATGTAGCGTTGTTATGATTTCATCGGCAACACTCAGCGTAATCCGGCTATTGACATCATGCTCCAAAGAAAGCTGAGCGAACGCCAAGTTACGTTTGGTTCAAAGGATGCAGAAGTACCAAAAATTGATACCTATTTAGTTTAGAGGTGTTATGACTAACCAACATTCTTTTGAGTTGTCCTTTTGGATAATCTATTTCTACCCAAGCTCCTTAGGGTTTGATAAAAAAAAAAAAAAAAAAAAAAAAAAAGTGTATCACTAATATTGCTTGTACTGAGGATTGAACTTAAACCACCAGAAGACTTACTTAGAAATTATTTCTCAGCATGTTTATTTAGTGCACTATCAGTCCTTGCAAGAACTCATGGCACAACAGATAAACGTGCTGAATTTTACTCAAAACTTCAAGCCAGTTATGGCTTACAGACAAGAGCAAGCTACTTCCATGGGTTAAATAAGGCATTACTTTTTAAATTCTGTAAAAATTTTCCTGGGTTCAATAAGACATACGCAAAGGAAGTCAAAGATTATATTGGCCAAAACGTTGTGAGAATAGCATTCAAAATGAAGAGAGTCATCAAAATAATCCAAACAATAAGAGTTTTCTAGAGCTTTAGTTTTGAAAACATTGCGTTTACTTTCGGCGGTCTTGTAACTCTTTCTTTTTTACTTTGTCTTTTACTCCTTACATTACATGAGCAATGTTTCTGACAAAGGGGAAAGAATTCTTTTCTAGATTAGAATCTAGCCATTTCACTTATTGTTGGCTGTTTTATTTTTTTGCCTTTAAATGTTTTTTTGTTAGCTCCTTACATTAAGTGGCATTATGTCCTACCTGGTGAGATTTCCAGAAAAAAAAAAAAAAAAGAAAGTTTTATGGGAATATCAAATTCAGAAGTGGTTCCCAGTTGCTTGCATATTCCCATTGGGAGAGATAATGATGTCTTACATATATCGACTGGTATTCTCAAATGGTCACCCATCTGGTATTGACCAGGTTGAAAGGTACTTAACTTTGTCAATCTAATGAGAACCGTTGTGTGAACATGATTAAGTCACGTAACACGATTAAAATTATCTCGTTAATTTACATGACTTTGCAAAACAGGAGATCTTCCTCTTACTCACAATTCTGTTTTAAACGGATTGGTCCTTATTTACTTGCCTCCCCACGAGGGCAGAGTTAGGCATAGCTCTCCACAAATAAGGGCAACCAGGGTTTTACAGACAAATTTATCTTAAGTTAATATTTAGTTGTCAAAACAACTAAATATTTTCGTTTACTAATAAAAACCATGTGGCCCATGTGGACAATTCTAGTACAAAACTTAGGAACTGGCAAACTAATCTTACCTACATGTGTTATATTACCACTCATATCCAAATTGACTTTTTGTTATAAATTGTTTGAAATTCTATATAAATTCCTGAATGTGATATGCACATTAAAAAAAGCAATAAATCAAAAACTGTTGGATATTCATGACTGAAACTAGGTGGACAAGTCAGGCATAATCTGAAGTTTATTAATAATTCCATGGGTGGTATTTTATCCGAGGAGGGGGATGGGGGACACTCATATCATCTATATCTTGCAACTAATCCAATGAAGCATAAAACATGTAAGCACTAAGAAGTCAAGGGTCCTTCTTTCTCGAACTAACACTTGATCTCTATATGAAATACAAAGATATTCGCGTGTTCAACTTTCAAACATGTAGTTTTAAAAGTATATGAATTTTCTGCTTCCCAATTAACTGATCTCTTGTCATCATATCTTATCGCAATAGAAATTAACCCATCGCATGGCGGTGCTGTTTGCCTCCTTAAGGTCTTGGTTTGAGCAATGAGGACCCAATCGGCAGTTTTCCCTATAAGGTGGTGCATCGTTTGTACCTCTCCACATGGACATAAAGTGGAGATGTCTAGGCCCCACTTGTGGAGATTGTCTTTTGTTTTGCCTACTTTGGCTCTGGCTCTATTTAGAGTCACCCAGTTTTTTCTACAAGGTTTGAACCCTGGGGGAGTGTTTCTTTTGGGTCTGGTAGGGCTTCATTTTTATTCCTGCTGTTATAGTCTTGCCATCGTTCTATCCTATAAGAGGCAGATTGCCTGGGATCGATTTCCTCTATATTGATGAAGCTACTGCGAGATTTTAGTCTGTCTCACTGATTGGTGGCCAAACAGTGAGTGCCTGTGGTCGTTAAGCTGTTTGTACCGTTCTATTCTGGTGATGACATCTCGCCTTATATGTGGTGGTGGAATACCAGTTAGGGAGTATAGAGCTGGCAAGGGAGTTGGTCTTAGGACACCAGTTATGGTCTGGTATGCCTTGTTCAGCTCTACATCAATTTTATGGGCATGGCATGATCTTGCCCATACACAAGAGAATAGTATATTAGAAATATACTAATCTCTTGTGATCTATTAGTTCTACCATGGTCCAGGATAAAAATTCATCTAGAGTACCAAGCTTAATGCTATTATTAAAGGAGTCATTACTTGGAGAACGTGTATCAACCCTTATATAAGCCAGTGTTGTGTAGCTACACAGAGGGATTTAGGGTCAGGCTTACTTGTAGGGGGAAGTAGCCTCATGCCAGGTTTTCCAGGCAAATCCTTGTACAGAGACCAAAGACTCGAAGATACTAACCCATTTTTTTTTCTTTTTAAAATTTTTATTTACTTTGCTTTAGCTAAGGTTGGGGCATCCTTCGGAATACCAAACATTCACCTGCTACCTCATACATTACAACTGAGAGATCCTTTTAAGATTCTAACCATACCATTAAATGCACTATTTTGTATCTCTTGCACTTGGTTCACCGGATATATTTGCCAGGTATTTTTTGTTTTTTGTTTTTTAAATTCTTATTCATGAGTTTGGTTGCTCCTATAATTATTGGAATGATGATCTTCCTAAGATTCCAGTTTCTTTTTATGTCGTACATAACATGTTAGTATTTTATCTTTTCCTTCTCGACTGTTTAACCCAGCATCGTTGGGGAAACAGATTTCTACTAAGGTTACTTCTTTCTCATTTTCGTCCCATATGAAAATGCAAGGTTTAATAGCCGACTTTTCTACGTACATAACCGTAGGAATTGCATAGTCATAGTGGATAGTGTATGACTTATACAAGAAAGAATTGCTGGAAATAGGTTCCCAGAACTTGCTGCTACATACGATATTCAACTTTTTACAGATGACCCAGTGACGATATTTAAAGACTATTGTGTCCCATTATATAGTAGCCGCCCCCCAGCAGAACCTTACAGCTGGATGTCAGATGCCTCACACTATTTCTGTGTGGCAGAGTCTGCATTTGTTGTCATTGCTGAGACCACTCATCTTCTTCATCATAAGTGCCATGAAACAACTACTATTTATGTCTTTCAAAAGCTTATTATAAATGAGTTGATCAAACCAATGTTACCCATAAAATAATAAATAAAATAATAAATAAAATAATAAAAAAAAAATTATTATTTTAGTGATCAGTTTTCTCAGGCGTAATGCAAAAATAAAAGCACGAATAACTTCATTGCAACTGCAGACAATTTTGGAATAAAAGAAAAATGTCACTTTATCACAATATCCAATGAAAAGAATGCTTGCAACGATGAAGTGCTTAGCAGTGTGATACGATTGATGTCCCTCCACCCTCCGCCAAAGTGTTAGGAAGTAAAATAAAAGAAAAAGAAAATAAGTTTATCAACAGAACAAAGGCATAGGAAGTTGTTCATAAAGGTACACAAAAGAAAGCTAAAATAGGATTGTTAATCAAGGTGGGAGCAGTAACAGAAACAAAAAAAAAATCAGTCGATATATTTTAGAGTTAGTTTTAGGAGTGGTAATGGGTTTTGCGACAGTTTACGAACAAACTTGGGTTTGCACCGGTTGACTATAGTGAATGACGGTTTTGAGTCTGGCACAACGGAATGCAAGCTATGGCTCAGAGCAGATAGAGATGAGCTGACATCAACTAACAAATACAACTTGAGATGACTGAAATGCAGACGTTAGATTCAGAGAGTTGATGATGTCATGCACAAACACCCACGATGAATCCGTGAACGATCTCTTAGCAGCCATTAATGTGAGAAGACGAAGACCACGGAAACAACGCAGGGTTCAATGTTTGTTGTTGAGTGAAATAGCATGTGGTCTCATAGCAGTGCAGCAAGTTTACAAAGAAAAATGTCCAAATTCTAAAATTTACTTTTATATAGATTGAAAGAGACAAATACCTTTTTATCGAGAAAGTAAATTGGCATAATTTCTTTTTGAATTACTAGAAATGAGAATTAGCAATTTCTATTTGGATTATTCAAACTACTGGTCTCGTTTTCTTCAATATTCTGACCAATATAACTTCAGACCGTTTTTTTTTTTTTTTTGCTACCATGGTAATGTAGTTTTGATTATGATGCTCCTAGGAATAAATATATTAAGTTATAACAGATGAATTCAACTACAAATATGAGATAAGATAGAAAGATAGAGATCAGAAGAAAGAAAGGAGTCAGAAGAAAAAATATTAATGATAATGTCGTTCAAATTCTGTCTGTTTAAAATATGAAATCAGCTGATATTTGGGCTTGACAATGAACGCCCTGGAAAAGTCACTTCTGATTAATGTTTAGTTTTAAAATATGCAAACGAAGAAATGATCTGCAGGAATTTTAAAAATGGTACCTTTTCTTTTATTGTAAATTGAACTCCTTAATAAGAAAAAATTAAAATAAAATGGCAAAGTACACCTGGGCTTCAACAGGAGGATCATTCAATTCGTAGTCGGATGCTCTATCACTAAACTATATCTCAAGATTATAATAAATCTGTTTGTTTTTTTTTAAAGAAATGATTTGCTGAAATTTTATTATTTCCCTTGGCCGGTGTAATGTTAAATATTCCCCTGTAAAAATTATTCTTTTTTTTATCTATAAGAGAGAAAAAAAGCTATTTTTAAGGTAAGATTTTTTCCGATTTTTAATAATTATCAGATTAATTTCTGTACAAAGCATATCTAAGAACACTGCCAGACATATAAGTTAGTTTTGTGTGAAATTTGCAAAAGATAAGCTCAGCCATTTAGGAACCTATAAGGAAGGAACTCACACACCTACACACGCAAATTAACTTTCACATAATAGTAGAGGTACATGTTTAGGTGTTCTTTAATGCGTATGTGGTGAGAGGTGGTTTGATCAAATATTTGCTTAGCCTGGAAGGATGGTATAACAAAACAAACACTACTCCCACTCCTCCCTAATTTGAATATTAAAAGACTGTACACTAGACAGATCAAATAGGATAGCAAATTGAATACAATTAATAGTAGTAATAATATTAATAATATGGGTCCGGCTTGAGAGACACACCAAATTTTCATAAGTAATATGATTTTTAATATGAGATTCTTATTGTGTTTGAATATTTGTGATGAGGATTGATAATTCGTATTAACTGGGAAAAAGATACCCCCACCCCCAAGTCTGACAAGAAACACCCGGAGGTGATATTGGCTGAAACGTTGTGAAAATAACACTCAAGACGAGAACAGTAGTCTGAATAACTCAAATAGAAATTCTTATCATTGCAATATCTTATTGTATTGTTTTTAGATCCATTTAAACATTTCTAACAGGGTTATTTTTTTTTTTTTGGAGGGGGGGGGTACCATTAGTCAGATTCAGGTTTTGTTTTCAATAAGTTGTAATTTTTAAAAACTGCACAAACTTTAAACATTTACTTTTTTTTTTGCTTGGGGGGGGGGATCGCTTATTAAGGCCCTAGAGCTACTCTAAGATGAGGGCTTACGAGTGTTAAGTAAATGGTGAAATAACTGATCATCAGTTATGGTGGAACTTAGGTAGGGTTTACTTATATAAGAGGACGACTCAGCAAGAAGTTATTTACGTTAGACTTTAAAATGACTATGTTCTATTTGGCTAGGAAGCAGCCCCACGATAATGTGTTTGTTCCACATACAGTTAATAAGAAAGAAACTTTGCTCATAGAATTTTCGATTAGTTTTAGGTTAAGATTGACAGCGAGGGATGTTTTGTAACAATGCAGTTGAGAACATGTTCATAATTTGGGCTTTAATGATAAAAAGGTTTTGTTATTTAAAAAAACGCAATTTTCAATTTATTACATCAATGTTTGAAACTTAGTTTAAATGTAAAGTTCTTGCTGAGCCATCCTCTTCTATAATTAAACCCCACCTAAGTTCCAACTGTCCATTACTAAATACATACATTAGGTCATAAATAGGGCTAGGACAACAGCATATTCTTTTCATTGTTTTAACTATCCGTTGATATCTTATATACTTTTATATAGAACTAGCAGGGGTGCCCAGCTTGCCTGGGTGGTTTGGAGGTTTAAAAGAAAAGTTTTGGTAGGAATATAGGCCTGAATCCGAAGCCTTGAGGTGAAGGTGGAAAAAGGGAAAAAAAACTGGCATCTTACCTGCTCGGCCACAACGGGAGAAGAATGAAAAGCGTTTTAATTTTTTTTTTTTTTTACATAGGCATGACCACTTATCAAGGCAAAGAAGTCACTCGAGGATAGGGTTTAAAGAGTGAAAAGTAGAAATTGGACAATATAGTAATCGTCAGTAATGGAAATTCAGTAAATTTGTTAACTTAAGGTGAACGGCTCATCAAAAACTTGTTTACATTGGACTTGAAGACAACCATATTGTAGTCAGCTGGAAAGCAGAAAAACGGGAGACAATACCACAGGCGTGCAGTTCTAAGAAAGAAGCTTTGCTCATGGAATCTACGCTTAGGTTTAGGCACAGATAAAGAGTGGGGAAAATTATTGAAAGTGTTTTCTGCTAGACGATTGTTTCTTGTGAAAGTTTGGCAAGGGGGAACATAGATTGGAACTCAGTCGAGCACTTACCATGAAAATAACGATAAAGCAGAGACAAACTCGCAACATCTCTTGTGAGAAAGAGGTTGCAGGGAAGAGAAAAGAACATCCCCTATGAGGCTACGAAGTCTATTTTGAACTCTATCAAGGTAGGATAAGTCCTTTCTAGCAGCTCCTGCCCAGATGTGGCAACAGTACTCCATCTTTGGACGTACCTGGCTCTTATATAGGTTGGTTAGTTGTTTTACGGCATATCAACCCTTTTCGGGTTATTTAATGCCGAATCCAAAGATTTTGAAGAAAAAATTTTTTTAATAGAATATATTTGTTGTTTTCACGTCGGTTTCTATTTAACCCATAGTTGGGACCCTAACAGGTACTACCACTCCAGGTCAGAGTGGACCTGGGAACAATGGTAATTAAAGGGTGGCTCCACACTCCCCAAAGCCCACAAGCTGGGGCCTCACCACTGGATATAGTTTAAGGTCATATCCACGACCTCTTATATAGGTAGAGAATTGCATCAGCGGTAAGATATCTACTGGATCGATAGATCAGCCACAACGGGAGAAGAATGAAAACCGTTTTAATTTAACGATTAAAAAGTTAAATGACAGGTGCGTGAATTTAATGTGGTCAAACATCATGCCATAGTCAAGGAATGAAATTAACTTTGGCTGCAAGCCAGTTTCTGTGTTTCCCTCCAAAATGAAGAGGGGAGCGCCCAAATGAATAACAATTGTCTGATATAAGGGTTTCCCCAGCATTGATCAAAACCTCATTGCCTTTTCTGGACGTCCCTAGCCAAGTGTTTTACTATGGGTTCTATTTCACTTTTCTACTGAAAAGCCAATGAAACACGCAGAGAATAAAAAATATTGCAGAAATAGCGTGTAAAAGTTGCCCAAATTAAAGACACACGCGACCTTGTTTCATAAATTGTAGACATTATATCTAGACAGTATATAAAAAGTTTTAAGAATGAGTGACCCCACCGACCCCCCCCCCAAAAAAAAAATACCTTTGCCAGACATACACAAAAAAAAATGCACACACACAAGCACACACATTTTCGCTTTTATATAATAGATGTGATTCTCGGTTGATTAACTGTGTCAGATATATACTCTAGAGTCAAAACAATGAAAAGAGTATTCTGTTGTCATAGGCCTAGTTATAAATACATTAGATCACCAAAGTTAAGTAACTCTGAACCTAGTAAGTGCCAGGTGGGTGACCATTTGTGAATACTAGACACTGTACACAAATGGACCTCGATATCTTGCAAGAACTGCAAAAAAAAATGTTCTCATCTTTTAACCAGGATATATATGCAACTGAGGATTGCTTTAGAACTTGACATTCCCATGAAACTTCTTCCTATGAGATAAACTGGTTCAACCTGCCTAGGGTGGATGCTGCTGGCATAACCATAACACATAATATTGAAAGCAAACATTTGAAGAATTCTGGGGTTTTTGTTGGGTTCAATTATTAGAATTCCTTAAAAAATTAAAACATAGATGCAATCATAATGTCAAGAATGCAAGTGGTCAACAACCCCCCCCCCCAAAAAAAAATTCAAAATAAAGATTAATTTCTGATTAATTTCTTAACCTGGAGGATTATGTCTCCCACCAATTTTCTAACATAAGGGGCTAGAGTGCACAGTTGGATGGAGCATGGAAACTGCTAAAAATGGACTTTTCTATCAATGGCTCTTAGTGTTTCGGAAATTAGAAAAAATATCCAGTTAAAAAAAAAAAAAAAAAAAAACTCAAATGTTCAATTCCAAGAAAAATGGTAAAGGTTTGAAGATTGGCAGTTTTTCAATTTCGCGATAGCATTATCTCACTTGTTTCATGAAAACTATTTTACTACCAAATTGCTGAAAGGCTTAAAAATTGACAAAAAAAATTTTTTTTTTTTTTTTTTTTTTTTAAATAAGAAAATGTCTAATAGACCCAATTTTTTCACAGTAAACCAGAAACGTCCCCAAGTTTGCTGTCCGTCGTATCAACGAAATGTTGCATCCCTCTGCCTGTTCTACAAGTACTTTAATGGAGAATGCTCTGATGAACTACAAGCAATTGTACCCCCTCAACATGAATACCCCTGACAAACCTGACCAGCAGCTAAATCTATCCCCTTCACAGTAGAGATCACTATGTGTAACAAAGCCTTTTACTCCAATAGTTTCTTCCCTGCTAGACTTTGGAATTCCCTTCCGGGATTCTGCTTTCCCAACAGTACTGACATGCAGAAGTGTAATGTTAACAGACATCTTGCTACTCATCTCCATAATATCCCTGCAACTTATGCCCCCAATAGTAGCCCCCTGCTTCAAAGTGGCACTGTGCCTTTTGGGGTGAAAATTGAATAATAAAAAAAAGAAAAAAAAAAAAAAAAAAAAAAATTAATCAAATATTATATTGTACTGCCCTTAAATGAAAAAAAAAAAAAAAAAAAAAATCTAAGTTTCAAAATTTTTGCCAATTATTGATAAAAATCCTTAAAATTCGCTGTTTTTTTTCTGCCCGAAATTTGGCACAAAACTGTAAAAAGTTCAAAATACCATAATCCAGATTTTCCCCGGTGTATATTTTCTGAAAATATAGGTTTATACATCTTAAATCCGTATATGATGAAATCTGACCCGTGGCAATTCAAAAAACGAATTTTACACAGAAGCCAATTCTCAAATATCTAATGCAGGCCGTTTCTGGAGCATCCATTTCCGATTTAACCCTTATTTGAATATTTTGAGATCAAATTAAATTCTGATGCTGAAATTTCTGAAATGGGGAGGGTGTTTTGTACCTATTCTGTGCTTTACCCTTACAATTTAATAAAAACAGATATCAACTTTAATTAAACTTGAATATACTATTTAAAAAATAGCATCGATCAATAAGTGCACTAGCACCACACACGGACATGAACGATGGTCATGAGTTGAAGTGCTTGGACAAATCTGGATTTGAGGCCAACAACAAAATTCTTCGCTCCAACCGACTCGAGTTGCTTTGCAAAACCTCTCAAGCTCACAATTTGGAAGACATGATAAACCGATTGTGGTTAGGTTCAGATCCGAGTGCAAACTCAGCCATTCTGCAAACATTGCAGCAAGTATGGTCATTCTACATAGTACTGGAAGAAAGCCCGCCCAGTCTCTGACAATGATGATGCTCTGTTTGAGAAACTATGTTGAGGTGGTGATGAGGTTTTGTATGTTGTCTTAATAGTTGAACATGGTTTATTTCGTAGAGTCAGATAGTAATGTTGATGAGAATTTGGAAATGAAGTTGCCAATTTTCAAGCTTGCGTGTTGGCACAATGACATATTTACTTCTTTCTAGACTCGGCCTACTACCTAGATTTTGTTTTGGCCTTGGTCCTCAAAACCCAGAAATCTATCATTAATAAGTACATTAAACAAGTCATTTTTTTCTGTTATGTAATATTCTTCAACCACTCTCAGGGAATCATTTTGAGCCAAATATTTAACAAAAACGTGTTTCTGGCCTATAACGGCCAAATATGGTAATTTGGACCTAGACCTTCAAAAATTGAAATTTCTGAAAAATACATTTACCACTGTAATTAGCACAGTAATATGCTTCCAACTAGCCCTACAGCATTATCAAAGATCATTTTAAGCCAAAATATGCCCAAAACATGTTTCTCACTTATATTAAAAGGTTGCCATCTTCCGACATAGATTTGGGATCATCAGGTGGTGTATGTATGTAAAATTGTGTTCTCTTTCTGAATATGCAGTCAAATTTGATGTATCTCTTTACAATAAGCCATGAATTATAAATTCAGATGTACGAATTTCAATTTTTTTAAAACTGGCACAGTGGGGTGTCTATTTGTGAACAAAACTAAGTATTATAGTAGTATTTAAATATAGCTTTGAGAATAGGCATTTTTCTGCCTCCTCACCAAAGGAGAGCTTAATCTGAGTGTAGCCATTGTATGCCTAAAGAGCATTCATGGCCGGTATTTACTACTCCCCTCAAAGTAAAAAAAATTGAATAGATATGACTTAATCTCAGAAATAAATCAAAGAAAAGTTTTCACATAGATTTTTGGATTTCTGTAAAAGATGGAAATTCCCATAGTCGATCAGAACTTGTGCATTTTGGGACCAGTCCAATTTTCAATTTTGTAAATCCTCTATCTGGCCCAAAATATACCCCTATTTTCTGAGATGCAACCATAAATCGTACTCTACATGAATCCTTGATATAGCTTTCACAGTACCAGGAATCCTGATAAGCAACAACTATATATTCATCAGTTGATGGTAATTTTTGTCATTTCTATTCTGTTTTACTGAAAATTCAACTATGCAAACAAAGAAATAAAATGGTAATTTTTTTTACCTTGTTTCCATCTTAACATTTAAAATGATTATTTTTATAGGTTTTAGAGTATGCTGAAAACAAATATGGCATTTAAATTTTTTGCAGATAAGTAGCTTTCCAGATATTAAGCAATGTCATTTCTTATGTTATCACTGGTGGCCATCTTAATACGCACGGGCATGCAAACGTAACCCCAAGAAACTATGCGCAAACACACATACCAAGATGGCCACATGCAATAACATAAGAAATACATTGCTTAATATCCAGAAAGCTACTTATTTGCGAAAATTTAAGTACGATATTCGTTTTCAACATACCTGAAAACCTTAAAAGATTGTCATTTTAAAGAAAAATGTTAAGGTGGAAACAAGGTAAAAATTTACAAAATGCATCACAATGAAATTCTTTATCGAATCGCCTAATTATTATTATTATTATTATTTAGATATCTTCAGTTAAAAAACGGGTTTGTTTTACAGATTCGAAAAAATGGTCTTGACAATGAGTTAAAAATAAAGTCAAGTTTCATGATATATTTTATTTAATTGTTAGGTGGAAGTACAGAATAGTTCACAAAACACCCTTCCTTCCGCATGTTAAGAATGGGTTTCTAAATAATAACGTTATTTCAGCATGCATAAGTGCACAAGTACCTTTTATTTGTTATATATTTGTTTTATTTTTTTTAGGGGGGGGGGACATTACCACTAAAAAAAACAAAAAAAACAAACGCATGTACTTATTACATTTTGCCTTTTTTTTTAACGCTTTTAGTACATGTGTACTACAAGCGTTAACAAAATAGTATTGTTTGGAAACCAAATTTGAAAAGCTTGATAATTTTTTTAATTTGACAAACCCAGAATAAAAAATAAAACTTTTCTGCTTTCGTTTTGAAAGCAGAAAAAAACAGTTTTGTATTTTTAAGAGAATAAAATAGGTACCTCCAAACTGTTGTGTACTACGTCATAATGCTAAACAAAAAACACGACGTCATCAGTTCGTGTGTTCATTGTAATTTCTATGGAAGAGCATTAGCACTATAAAATTTATTTGCAAATAACCTTATTTTACTATCGTTATTATTTTAGAACGGTAAAATAAGTGCACAAGTTCACAAAAAAGTAATTTCTCATATATTACGAAAAACAACTAGTCCGTGTTAATGATTTGAAGATATAAGAAAAAAGCTCAAAGAATTCAAAATTTATACATTAAACGATAAATTTATCAGAAATTTCTGAATAAATAAAATATACAATAAAAAATGAACAATAAAAATGAACAATAAAAATGTATAAAAAATAATATAAGACTTACCTTTTGTAAAGCAAATAGATTTTTAATAACAAACTAGACAGGCGATAAAATTAATTTTAACCTGTTCTGTTGATACATGTATCTACAAATGCTTGTCCTTACAGGCTTCCGTATATTTTTGAAAAGAGCACAAATTTTGATTTCAACCTCTGTTATTTTAAATAATCAAATCAACTTTTTTTTGGTTGATTTTTCTTTTGCAATTCTTATTATCTCAAGAATCATATATTATATTATATGAATATATTTTTTAATATTGGAAACCTGTTATATAAAAAAAAATCGGTTTAAACGTCATATCGTGTAATATTTGAATTTAATATCATTTAAAGCTTTTTAACATTAATAATTATTTTTTAGAATTCGTTTTTTTTGTGGTAATTCAAATAATTATGTTACAGAGTTAAAAAAAAAAAAAATTGTTCATTTTATTTTTTTAACATAATATTAATGATTTTATGTCCAATTTTATTTACAACTTTGAGGTAAGTGAAAAAAAATGATGGGATTTTATATATAATATATATATGATCTTTCCAGTTTTAAAAAAATGTTGAAATTTTTATCGACCTACATTTATTTTTTTCAGTTCTCGTAACATGAAATGGGGGGGGGGGGGGGGTAGAACACCTAAAAAAAAAAAACATCCCCTAATATATTTAATGAAACCTACTTTTAATATGTAAGTTTATTTAATAAATATCGAAAATTTCAGGTAAATATGACTATTATTTGATTTTTGTTAGATTTTTAAAACATAGGTGTGTCAACGTCTTAAAACACGTTACTACATAGGAATGTAGTTTTAATGCGTCGATAATGTAAACACGATTTGTCTTGCATTTTCATTATTTATGTAAGCTGTAAAAAAATTTTTAAAATATTAGTTTATTTGAAGCTTCTTTGAAATGGTAAAAGTTAGGATGATAAATTAATTACAGTTACATCATGTTACATACAGGGGAGGGGTTAAACAGTGGCGTGCGTTGGAGGTACCTAAGTATACAAACTCGTTAATGCCCTAACAACGATGGTTAGCGCATAGCTAAACCATCACTGTCATCGTTTCTCTTTAAGCGATTTGAATTTCTATAAAAGATAACATTTTAAAGAAATTTCTGCACAATTAATAATTATCAAATATTTACATATTATACATGAAAATAATTCTGAAACTATTATCTATATGAAAATGGATAATATATACCAATTTATCTTATCAATTTTGAAATATTCTTCGTCAACTTTGCTCGGTTGTAACTTTGCTTCCATTGGTCATAAAAATAAAAATCAAACGCCAGTAGAGATGGACTTCTTTGTTTATATAGCCTGTAAAATTTCAGGCATATCCAATCAAATTTAACCCCACACATATGTATCCAAACGTAGCGTATGAAATGTAAACAGTGAAAAAATAGTTTGCCTTTTGTCATTTTTTACAGTTTTTTTCATTTTTAACTTGGAGCATAAAAATATTGAACGCATAAAAGAAAACTAAATTAACATCATTGGAATGCTTATTCTATTCTCTTTCCATCAATGTAATTCTTTTAAAAATTAACCCACAAATAAAAAAGATAAGACTTGTTGAAGCACATTAGGTATGTAATATTGCCGATGTCCACGAAAATACAGCATACACTTGTAATGGTATTACTACACTATTACCTTACATTCATTAACCCTTATCCTTGAGTGGTCTTTGAGCCTTGATAAGTGGTGACTGCCAAGTTATAGAAAATAATAAAATAAAATGCCGAGATAAGTGGAGAGCACATAACTGGTATTCCCAAATGGTCATTCATTTAGTAATAGCCAGGATCAACATCACTTAATTTTAGTGATCTGATGAAAACTGGTGTGTCAACATGATTACGATGCATAAAAGATAGGGTATCCTACACCAAATCCAACCTTTATTATTTCATCCTCTTTGCTTTTTTTGCCTTGATAAGTGGAGACTCAGTAGCAAAGGAAAAATAAAATGTTATATATTGAGACCCTATGACAGTAAGCAGAGATTATGCTAACTAGTATGAATTTTGGCAAGTCAAGATCAAAGTGTAGTATTTGTTCTTCAGATGCTGCACTTCCATTTCTTGTTCTCTTTCGGTGGAGGAGCAGTCCTTTACAACTGAGACAATTTTTTTTTTTTTTTATTTCTGTATCTTTTCTCCACGTTAAAAAAAACGACCCTGGTGTCTAACTGTCCCGTGGGGAGGTATTGTTAATAGGTACATTAGTACATGTCAGGATAACCTGGCGAAAAATGATAGATACATCTACAACTAGCATGATCAAGGCAGTGGTTCGAAGGTTACTTCCTTAGACAAAACGCGCAAGACCACTAGTCTTTCCCTCTTAAATAAAGTTAAAAAAAAAAAAGAGTTGTTAATCTAACCGGTCCCACTTTATCAACTAAGCTCCAGCCTCTGTCCCATCGCCTCAACGTTGCATCACTGTGCCTGTTTTACAAATATTTTAATGGAATGTGTTCTGATGTACTCGTTTCACTTTTACCCCCTTGACGTACATATCCCCGATAAACCTGCTTAGCAATAAGATCTCACCCCTTCACTGTTGATGTCCCTATTCTAACAGAATCTTCCCTCAAACAGCTTGACTTTGGAAATCACTTCCTGCTTCCCTGGCTGTACTGATATGCAGAAGTTTAAATATAACAAACAAATATCTTATTAATCTTTCCTAGACATGGGCCCAAATAGTAGCCCCTAACATCCAAGTGGCGATATGCTTTGTAAGAGGTGAACAGGAGTAAAAAAAAAAAAAAAAAAAAAAAAAAAATTTTTTTTTTTAAAAATGATATGATAGACTACGTCGCATGTTCAGGGGGACAGAACAGAGTTGCTAGTCAGTCAAGAAGCGAAAGAGTTGAAATGCATCTGTAGAGAGAATATAAACGAATATGGTCTCGAAACTACCTGTCCACCACCATCTTAAAAGCTAAGTTAAAAAAAAAATAAAATACGTAATCAAAATTAGATAGGTCTCTCTTATGAACAACCGGTCTAAAAAAAAAAAAAAAAAAAAAAAAAAAAAAAACTGACTGCCAACAAGTCTCCATTGTGTTTCCATGCATAAATAAATTCATCTCAAGTTCAACACAAGAACAATGACCACAGAAGGGTCACGGCCTACACATGAAAAAAATTGTGATAAAAAGAATGGAACGCCAACCGCGCATGTATGTAAAAACGACTGTTAATCATTTTGTGATCTCTTACTGACAATAATGCACATGTGCACAAGTATACATGTGTTGGAAACGTGTGTAAACTGTGCATCTAACTTTTTGTTTTTTAACAAAGGAATCACCACTTATCAACGTCCAGAGGCCACTTAAAGATAAGGGTCAATGAGTATACAGAAGTGAATGGGGGCAATATCGTAGTAATCGTTAATGGAAATTTGGTTAATTGGATTGCTTAAGTTGACAGCTCATCAAGAACTTGTTCACATTGAACTTGAAGATGAACATACTGCAATGATCACAGACCCTGTATTTGCTTGGAAGGAAGCCGGCTCAACCCAATTGGGATGAAAGCCATTACAAGTAAGCAAGAAATTTGAATTTTTCCTTGACAGTAGACTTGAGTAAATCTTTTTCCCCAGGTCAGTGTGCTTGGAGATTGCAACTCATTGAGCATTTTATTTCTGAATCAGTTATAGGAGGGACATGTGAAATTTACCAACATCTTATATCAATATTAAACCAATGTCTTTCACTGAATTTGATATGAACTGATAAAAACACACACACACACACACACTGCTGTAAGAAGTTTTCTCACATGTAGTTTGAGTTCAATTATGAGCGGGTGACTAAACACTAAGTACGCCACAATCACGTTGACACACCGGTTCTCGCCAGATCACCGAAGTTAAGCAATGTTGAGCCTGGCCAGTACCAGATGGGTGACCATTTGAGAAGGCTAGGCACTGTATGTACCTTCTGGGAAGGTTGGGTGTGGGGCCAGCACCCTCACCCTGTAAAAAGAACTCCTTGCTACAAAAGCATCTACAAAGTTGTAGATGGCCTATGCCCCCTCCAGGAGCTCAAGGGATGTGGATGGGACTAAACACTACAATAAATGACTTTTTTTTTTATTTATGTTCTTGTAGACTTTACATATCTCCACTTCCTTTCATCTTTTTTCTTTGCCAATTTTTCATTCCATATAAAAATGGTTTTGAAGAACACACATTGATCTCATGAACTGTTTAGTGGTCTTCTGCTAATTCCAATTTCTTTGGCGTATTTAGAGCATGTATGGTGTATATGAACACAAGCTCGTATTAGAAATTTCAAATATTCCGGTTTTGCATTAAATTTGATGCAGTTATTGGACAGCAATTAAACAAGATTCCCTGAATTTCAATTTCTTTGTAAGACCCCTTAAGCTCAAGCCTTCTAATTTTTTTTACAAGAGATCATAGTAGTACAAAACTTTTACCCATCTTGGGACAGGTATTTTTCTCATAGAAAAATAAATGGTAACATGATACATCTCTTGAAATGCTACTAGCAGGGTTAATGGCTTGGTGGTATAATGCTAGACACTAGGCTAGGCAAATTTCACTGTCTAGTCACATTGATAAACCGTAGAGATGACAGACTGTGTTTCTGGATAACTATATTACGTGTGTAAACATATCTATTTATATAAAATTAGGTATATATGCAAAATTGTATTAAAAAAATTTGAAAAAGAATTGGCTCTGCTTTCAAATTCTTTTTAAATTGTTAAAACTAGTATTTTTGTTATTGTAGCAAAAAAAAAAATAAAAATAAATAAAAATAAATTTTAAAAAATCGAAAATTGAAATACTGAATTTCAAGTCAAACCAAGGGTCTCTGCTGAATTGTCATGTCACAGTAATGAAAATATCCCAAAATTACAACAAACGATAAGGTAGAAAATTAAAACAGTTTTCGAAGACAATTAAAAAGATTAAATCTAAATTGGCCAAGATTTTCAGTCTTCAGAAAATATTTACCTCCCTTTTGTTACAATTAGAACTCTCCTGTTTCTTTGGGTCTTTTTTTTTTTTTTTTTTTGCAAAACTTAATTTTTGCTAATTGTCTTCAAAAACTATTTTCATTAATTAATTTTCTACCTTATAGTTTTTCATAATTTTTGGATATATTCATTACTGTGACATGACAATTCAGTTGATACCATTGGTTTCACTTGAAATTCAAGTTTTCAAATTTTGCTACAATAAGGAAAAAAAAAATCAGGTTTAAATATTCAAGAGATTTCATTGAGCAACGGTTAAATAGAAAAAAATTGACAGGACATGTTAAAAATAAAATGTTTAAATTCTTTTATTTTTGACTTTGTTGAATTTTCTAAAAATTCAAAATTGATATAGTTTAGTTATTTAATTAAAAATTAATTTATTGAATTAAAAAAAAAAAAAAAAAAAAAAAATGTAACTTTGAACTCACCTTTCTGTTTTAATGATTATTAAAAGTTTATTTAAATATATATTGGTGGACGGAGAGGCCGCAGGGGAGACAACCGAAGCAGACTTGCCAGGACACTATATATACAAATGTTGGCAAATTTGGGCATAATTTACTGGTTTGAAAATATAAGTTCTTTTTTACTAATTGTCATAAAATTTTAAACAAAGAATAGCATTATAATCTTCAAAAAGCCTCCAAATTTTCATACCATAGAACCAAAGATGTGAGCATTTCAATATTCAATTAGGAGTCTGTGTGTGTGTGTGTGTGTATATATATATATATATATATATATATATATATATTCAAACCAATAAAACATGGTCAAATTTGCCTATATTTGTATATATAGTGTCATGGCAAGCCAGCTTTAGTTTTGCTGCTTTGGGATGTTTTTGTTTGGTCGCCTCCCCTGTGGCCTTGCCAGGCTACTAATATAGATATACCATTTTTTTTTTTGGCAATTTTATAAGTTCCAAATCTCAGCAACTATTGATAAGAATTTAAATAAAGGCTTGTTAGAAAGGTAATAACCTGAATTGTGTAGTGGGCTATGTGACATTTGCTCTTAAGGTTTCACATTAAAAGAATCACCCATCATCCAGAGCCTATTTTTGGCAATTTTTTACAGCTATAAAAATGTTTCAATCATAATCATTTGTTCTTAGTTTTGCATATGAATTACAAAATATCTGATATTTCATCTGGCCTTGATGGAGGGGAGACAAACTTGCTATGGTTTCAAATGATCTGAAATAACAACAAGGGGAGACTTGATTCCAAATATTTCTCATGTTATATATCCTCTCTTCATATATATCAAGTAAATTTCACAGTGTATAAGGATTATTAGATACTGGGACGTTCATAATCAATAGTACCCTATTTCCAAAAGAAGGGAAATATAACATTTTTCATATGTGGAATCAAGTCTCCCCTTGCTGTTATTTCAGATCATTTGAAACTATGGGAACAAATTTTAGTCTCCCCTCCATCAAGGCCAGAGGTTTTGAAGAAATATATAAAATTTTTTTTTTTTTTTTTTTTTTTTTTTTTTAAATCACACCTTCTCATGTCCACATACCATAAAAGACTTAGACACCTCAAAGGCGTGTGGGCCTGATCTCATCCCTGCTATACTAATTAAGAAATGCTCAGCTGAGCTAGCCCCATACTTTCCAAGTTGTACAATAATACCTTGATGACTCTTGCTTCCCTAATAACTGGAAGATGATCTTTGTGGTACCAGTGTACAAGAATTCTGGTTAAAGGACTGATCCATCCAATTATTGCCCTATTAGTCTCCTCCCCCTCTTAGTTAAAATCTTTGAGACCTTAATTAAGCACTAGTCCCCCACCTCTCAAACGCAAATCTCCCTGACAAACAGTATGGATTTAGGCAATGTCGTTCTACTGCATGCATGTATTGGATAAGACGGGCAAAGCTAGGGCTGTAGCCCTTGATATATTCAAGGCCTTTGACAAAGTCTAGCACAAAGGGTTGCTAATGAAAATTAAATCCTACAATATAACTGGATGTATACTAAATATAATTAGATCCTTCTTGGACAACAGAACCATCCAGGTTGTCATTGATAAGCAGCATAACATTAATGTGGGAGTGCCTGGGGGAGGGGGGTCGATCCTTGGATCACTATTATTCTTGATATTCATAAACTACCTCCCTGATAATATTGGGTCTGAGATGGGTATATTTGCTGATGATACAACGCTCTATAATATGCATGAGGGAAGAACAGATGTACATAAATCTAAGACAATGGCAGAATCATTAGGAAATGACTTCCAGACCATAGTGCAATGGGCACCGCAAATGAATAGTAACATTTAATGCTAGTAAAACTAAGCTGCTCTCCTTTAACAATTACGACGCCTCTCCAATCACCTTTATCCAAGACAACTAACTCCTTACCGAAGAATTCTTCCTTCAAACTCCCCAGCCTAACATTTACAGGTAATATGAACTGGAACAAGGACATTGCGAAAGCTGCTGCAAAGAAGGTGGGTTTTCTATCAAACTAGACTACTCACACCCAAGAGTATCCTGTACCTCTACAAGGCCACCATTCGCTCATGCATGGAGTATTGTTGCCCATTTGGGCTGGTGCATCTATCAGTAGCCTCTCCCTCTTGGATAGGGGTTAAAAAAAAAAAAAAAAAAAAAGAGTTGTCCATCTAACAGGTCCCACTTTGTCAACTAAGCTCCAACCCCTGTCCCATCGCCACAATGTTGCATCTCTGCCTGCTTTACAAATATTTTAATGGAATGTGCTCCGATGAACTCATTGCACTTGTGCCTCCTTGATGTACCTAATCTCTGACAAACCTGCTTAGCAACAAAATCTCACCCTTTCGCTGTAGAGGTCCCTTAATGCCAAAAAACTTTCTAATAGTTTCTTCCCACGAACGGCTAGACTTTGGAATTCCCTTCCTGCTACCTGCTTCCCTGGCTGTACTGACATGCAGAAGTTTAAATGTAACGTAAACCAACATCCTGTTAATCTTTTCTAAACATTGTCCTAAACAGTAACCCCTTACGTTCAAGTGGAGATATGCCTTGTTAAGGTGAGTATATATTCTACAGAAGGATACCTATATTGACAAGAATTTTTCTCATTACGATTCATGAAACAGACCGGGAATGGCCCAGACGTCAACGAACAGTCAATTAGCATGCCCCACCCGTAAAGAATGGGTTTAATAGTTTTCTTCAAGTCATTAAGTAAATCATTTTCTTTTTTTTCCTTGGAAAATTTTTTAAACATTATTTTTTGGAAATTCTTCAGTTTACGAAACATGCTAAAATAATGACATTTAGAAATCCATTCTGTACCTGGATAGGGAAAAGCTTTTGTTAACTATTGTACTTTAACTTAGAAAAAATAAATAAATAAATGAAAAAAGATACCGTAAAGATTAGATTGAATTCGACAATCCTATCAAAAAAAAGTAGCACGGTCATCTCAACTGCAAAAGCGCCCTTTTTTTTTTAGGTTAAAAAGGTATGGTTTGTTAAAATACAGTCGACAGATATTTTTTTTTTTCATTTTTAAAAACAACTGTACTTAATTGTCATGCCAAAAATAGTAGTATCTTCAAAAATTACAAAAAAAAAAAAAAAAAAAAAAAAAAAAAATCATCAACTAGAAATTTATTTCTAGTCAAAAGTAATTTACAGAAAATTGGGTAAAATCGCATTTTTCTTAGACGTTATAAATTAGGAATTGGAGGCTATACACAAGGGACATAATTCCGAAAAGAATATTTTAGATTACTATAATGTAGAAAATTACTGTTTATAGCGAGATATATATATATATATATATATATATATATATATATATATATATATATAAAACATGATAGCAGTTGTTCTACTGGATGAATTTTCGTAATTTTTGGATACATTACTATTTTCGATATGACAATTTAAGTACGTAACATCGTTTTTAGTTAAAACGATATATTTAAGAAATCGATTTGTCCCCTATATTTTAACAATCAAAGTTTTATTTAACGCTAACGAAAATTTAAAAGTTGCTGTCATATACTTCTGAGAAGTATTACTTCTCAGAAGATTTATAATTTAGTTACAATTGAAACTTGAAAGATTATTTGATAATTATTACTTCCCCTTCCTTTTTAGCGGGTAAAATTTATCGTAAACATTATTTCAAAATAATTTATGGTTCCGAGATCACGTGTGTGTGTGTGTGTGTGTGTGTGTGTGTGTGTGTGCGTAATAACTGATAAACTCTTGACCTACTGGTTACATACCCTTAAATTAACAGGAAATAGTAAACCAAGCATGATTCATAAACGAGTAAAATCTTTGTTTGGATAGATGAATAACGCGTATGTCAAGCAGCAAAATGCCCATTCCAACTTGCAGACATTTATTACTTTTGCGTATGCGCAAATTCATTCATAACTTGAAGTGGTTTAATTTGAAATCTTTTTTTTAATCTGTCGATAGCTCAAACAATAGGGAACGTGGCTGGAGCGCTAAATATTTCGGTTTCGATTCTAGTCGATTAGACCTTTTTTTTTATTTTTGAAATCAGTAATATATATATATATATATATATATATATATATATATATATATATATATATATATATTGAAAGGTAATTCAAATTTTCAAGAAAACATTAAAAACCTGTAAAGAAGGTATACAGAATTTGTAATTATCCGCCAAAGAGTACAAACTAATTCATAAATATAAGAATATCCGTTTACTTTTGTGAAAGCCATGTATAGTTAAATAAAATTTTTAACGATTGTTATCTTGAACTTTTCGGCTTTCAATTTGGTTAAAATAATATTCCTATTAACTTGCCTCCTCACAAGGTCAGAGTTAGACACAAGTTCAGTTTTTAATGTGGGGAAATCCAGCTCCCAAAAAGATGCACTCTTAATTAAATTAAAATTGTTTCAGTCATGAAGGGTTTCTCCTATACTAACCGAGGAGAGAAAAGGTGAAGTGTGGAATCAAAACAGATACTATTGTGATCTTGAGGAAAGGAAAATGAGTCACATTAAAGCTGAAAAGTTCAAGATAGCCTAGAAATATAGATTTTTGTGTCTATAATTTCAGTAAATAGGTAATGGGTATTTATCAAAGTTACGTGAAGGCGAGAAACAGGTGTTTTCTTCAATCTTATAGCTTTCTACAGGTGTAAATTTTTCTACAATAAAATTTGGTACAAAGTCCAGAGTTCATCCCAATTTTTAATAAATGAATCAATGATGTACATACCTGCCACGAAACGAAAATGTCATTCTAAAAATCACGGAAATTGATTAAGTAGTTTATATATATATATCATTATTTAAGATTTTTAGCAATTTTAGTAGTAAATCGTAGCCATTACAAGACTGATTTTGATTTCTGTAGTTCGAATAGTTATCTCCCTTTATTAAACATTGTGGATAAAGACTAGTTTTCCTATACAAATTTGATTAAAATATAAAAATATTAATAAAAAAAAATACTTGAAGATTTTTTCCGTGTTTTTTTAAGGTAAAACTCTGGACTCGTACCTAAATTTTTTATAAGTCTTTTGTACACCCCCCCCGCCCCATCCAATAACGTAGACCTATTTCGCAAAATCGCATGTTCGTTTAGTTGTTTATTTTTAATTTTATCGGAAAACAAAAAATAGACAAATTTTTACATTTTTAAATAAAGAAATAAATATAAAGAATAAAGACAGAATTTTAGGTACTAGTGCAAGTGCACTTATTGATCCGTGCTGAAATAATAACATGGCGAGGGTGTTTTATAGCTAGTATATACTTTTAACCTTACAACTGAATAAAAAAAAAACCATAAAACTTTAATTAAACTTGGAAATACGATTTAAAAAATAGCGCAGTTCACAAAGTGCACTGTTATTGTTTAATCATAAGTTTTTTTAGGCCTAGTTTAGCAAAAGTTGTTTGGTCACGACCGTGTAGGCATGGTTTTTTGGTTCAAATTCTGTAGAATCACGAAAGAAAAATACCGTAAACAATGTAAATGCGTTAACACTTACAAGTAGAACTTAAAGGAGTTGTGGGTTTGTATTACTGTACACAGATTCGAAAAAGTTGTCAAAAAACAAATATATAATAAATAAATGTTATCAAAGGCAAGATAAATTACTTTTCTAACAAACTGGATATATTTTTCGTGTTTTTATTTAATGTAACATGTTTATTCAGCTCGAAAAACACAGTGTTTACCGATGTATTGGAAAATTCAAGATGGCGTCTGATTCTCTCTTTAACACGGTAAGTTTGGGAAAAGGTGTTATAAATAAAAAACCGGATAAAATACTGTTAAAAACTCGCTCAATATATGTTACCGTGACATAGGTTGACATATATTCGGTGGGTTTTTAATAGTATTTTGTATAGTTTTGTATTTATAACACCTTTTCCCAAACTTACCGTGTTAAAGAGAGAATCAGACGTCATCTTGAATTTTCCAATACATCGGTGAACACTGTTTTTCGAGCTGAATAAATATGTTACATTGAATAAAAACACGAAAAAATATCCAGTTAGGTAGAAAAGTAACTTATCTTGCCTTTGGTAACATTTATTTGTTATATATTTGTTTTTTTGACAACTTTTTCGAATCTATGTGTACAGTAATACAAACCCGGAGTTGTTTTTCTTGTGTAATAAAAAAAGGAGACTATATAAGTTTTTTCAGTCAATTTTTACGACGTGCCTCCTCAGCAGGCAGCACCCCAACCTCATGTTAAGAACAGCTTCCGGAATAAGCACTCCTCACCCTCGAAAGCCGTTCTTAACATGAGGAGGTTGCGGTGTTTATAATACGCTGGGTGGGGCATCATGGGGCACGTCGTAAAAATTAACTTTTTGTTTTGTTTTCAAAATTTAGAAAAGACAATTTCGACATACAAAAAACAAAAACAATTCCAAATCATTTCATGTAAAAGACAAATCATATGCAATATTGTGGCATTGATTTGACACATGCAAAGAAAAAACAAAATTGTATTTAATCTTTGACGATGTAGGAAAATAAAGGTACTTATGCTGAATACGAACAGTAGTGCTATTTTTTTTTAGACAGAATGTTCAAGTTCAATTCAAATTTAATCATTAAATTGTTAAATGAAAATAATAGCTTTTAACGCCCTCCTCCTCTCCCCTTGTTAAAAATGAGTTTTTAAATAACATTTATTTAGCACCGCTCGTAAACTGAATACGTACGAAAATAGGTATTATTATACAAACACCGTGACAGCGTTAGGGTTAGGGTTAGGATTAGGGTTAGGGTTTAGGGTTAGGTTTAGGGTTAATTCGCTGTCACGGTGTTTGTATAGTTTTACCCGAAAATATATTGTCAATTGTATGTAATAAACTTTTTTGTGTGTTCCAATAGCTGTTTAATTTTAACCGACTATAGCAAAAGTAAATTTGTGAGAAAAATTATTTTAGTTATCTCAAAAAAAAAAAAAAAAAAAAAAAAATTAGTACTTGTGCACTTTTGCCACCGTGCTGAAATAATGTTATTTTGAAAGCCATTCTTAACATGGGATGAGAGGGCGTTTTGTAACTATTCTGTTCTTCCGCCTAACAATGTAATAAATAAATAAAATATATCGTGAAGCTTGAATCTAACTTGAAAAAAAAAAAACTATTTAAAAATAACGCGGTGGCAAAAGTGCACCCCCCCCCCCAAAAAAAAAGAAAATTCGATCTATAATATAAAACGGGAAAATATTGCCATAAATTCACTTCCCAACAAATATTTAAAAAACAAAATAAATAACAATTAAGAGGGAAGAGTTCACGATAGCGCGCGAGCGTGCGTTAAATAACAGAAATGAAAACATTACTACTATAAATAAACAATCTTGTTTTGTTTGTATCAATACATTTCAGAATGGAGCGAACACTATTAAACGATATAATGTAAAAATAAGAGAAGTGGGTGTGAGGAGGGGAGTCACTTTTCTTTATTGTTGTCACAATTTGGTAATAAACACAATAGTTGTAAAAATACAGACATGGTTTTGAAAGAAGAGAAAAAAAAAATCCCAACGAAGTCTCATTTAAATATGTTCACTGCAAAACAGAAAGAAATTAAACAACAACAAAAAAATCCACATGGTTCATTGTTAAATACTTCTGGTATTGTAAAAAAATAAAAATAAAAATAAAAAATAATTAAAATAAAATAAAAGTAAAATAGAATGAGTTAGAAAGGGTAAAATGTTTAGATTTATAGTTTGAAAAAAATATTAAAAAGGACAGTCAATTAAGGATGAATAAAATAAAAAATAGGACACCAATTTCACGACAACTGTTATATATATATATATATATATATATATATATATATATATATACACACACACAATGGGAATAACAAAACAATTTAGGGTCCTACTATCATTTGCACTCAGCTAAACATAATATTGATATAATAAAGAGCTGTTTACATACACTCACATATCCCTAAAAGTGGCAGTTGTGATGGTTTTAAATGTACGGAACAGAAACATTATCCGAGAACGTTACACATGAGGCCTTGACTCAAAAGACAAGATTCAAGTCAGAATCTAAGAATACACGATTAAAGAGGATTTAACAAGAGAATTTAGCCATATTTCAAGGCTACCATGAATAACGAACGGGGATATAAATATCAAGTAAAGATAGCATCAAGAAAGGAAATAAATAAAACGACCACATTTTGATTCAAGTTTCTTTTATATATATATATATATATATATATATATATATATATATTATATATATATATCTATATATACACATATTATATATATATAAACACACACACAAAACTTCTAAACTACTTACCTTAAAACGATTATGAATAGTTTTTATTCGTTACCCATGGCTATTAAAGTTCCTAGTATTTACAAAATATAAAATTGTTTTGATAGAAATGATACTAAAAATAGTAATTATTATGTAAATAGATACGAAACTCCTGAAAAGTCTTGAGACATTTTTAAGGAGGTCAAAGGTAAGGAGGGGGGGAACGAACAAAGCCACATGTTTTGGAGAGTAGCCGTAGATACGTAAAAGAAAAAAAGAAGAAAAAAAGTCCATTTCTAAACTTTTCATTTGCATTAATTTCATATATATATATATATATATATATATATATATATATATAACAGTCATTGCTTATCATCCCGGCCTTATTTAATTACTTAAATAATGATTAATTATTTAATTATTTTTTTTTAAGTAAAATTATATGTTCATTTCGTTAAAAATAGAAACTATCATAAATAAAAAAAAAAAATTTAAAAAGAGATTTTACGAAACTATTTCAAAATAAACTAAACTAATTTAAAACAAAACGAAGACCAGTTTAAAATAAACAAAATAAATATGAATTATTGTTGCCGGATTTTGTAAATATGTTCACGAGTCTTTGATCTTTTATTTTTAAAGATCAAGCTGTAACCATATTATACTTATTAATTAAACCCATTAACAAAACAACGATATGCATGCGTGCGTGCGTGTGCGCTCCGTCTCAAGCCTCCATGACAAAGTGAAAATATATAAACAAACAACTGGCCACACTTTTCAATGCCGTAAGAAAAAAAAAATAACACTGTCAGAGTAAAAAAAAATTACATTTATAACGTTTTAGTTGTTTATTTGTTTTCATCTTTGAACACACACAAAAAGAAAACGACCCTTTAAAAAGATCATAATAACAATACCATATTTCGTTAGATCGTTCCGTTCGCATTTTCTGTTAAGAGGGAGAGCAAGAGAAATACAACATGGACGAAAGCAAGAAAGGATCTTAAACCGTTAGGAGCAAATAGAAAATGTTAATAATTATCCTTTACCTTTTCCTTTGGTTCTTCTTTGTATATTTGAGTTTGAATAACAGCGGACTTATTGACAATCCCATCACAGAAGGGCCTTCCTTATATAATGTCGCACGTAGTTTGTATTTGTAATTCTACTACTACAAAATAGCACTTTCGTAATTGTAACATTAGACGTAATAGAATGGGCAGCAGTATTAAGTATAGTGACAAAAAGAAAAAGTAAAAAAAAAAAAAAAAAAAAAAATACAACTAGCAGTTGTAATAGTATTCTTTACGACGGTGGTAGTAGTAGTAGTAGTTAAATAGTAGCGATAATAGTTAATTAAAACCCGTCAACAGTATAACTACTCCATGGGAAGTTGTTATATTAATTGTACATGGAAATTGCTCCAGACAAGGCATGAAGCTATTTGATGTAAGGGGCTAGAAAAAAACCCTGCTTCCATGTAAAAAAAAAAAAAAAAAAAAAAAAACTTGCCAACGATAGGTGTTAAATGAAAAAGATTAGGATCCAGAAAACAGCAGTTCTTTCTCCCTTGTCAGAAACTTTGCTCATGGAATCTGAGGAATAAAGGACGAGATAAGAGAAAGCGAGAGTTACGAGACTGCCAGAAGATAAACACAAGATCCATTTTCTAACTAAAACTTTAAGCCAAGTGAGCAACGGTAAAAAAATAAAGATGAACCGTGTATAAACATAATGTCATAAAAATTTTTTTTTTTTTTTTTTAATGTTATTAAATGAAGTGCTATTTCAAAATAAAAATCTATTTAGTATTACGCATGTAATCAGAAGAAAAACACGTTTGAAATGTGTAAATATGCGATTTTTCACAAAATGGAGTCTTACGGGATGCCGACATGTTATGCGTATGTGTGTATTTATATGTGTATGTGTGTGTGTGTGTGTATATATATATATACGTACGTATATGTGTATATGCGTAAACGTGTATATATATGTATATTATATATATTATGTATATATATATATACATAATATGTATATATATGTATGTATGTATGCATATATATATATACATAATATGTATATATATGTATGTATATATATATATATACATACATACATATATATATATATATATATATATATATATATATATATATATATATATATATATATATTATATACACACACACACACACACAAATATAATATATATGCCCACGTCACAAACACACACAGACACATATATATGGGGGTGGGGGTCGCCTATACAGTAAATTTTATTCAGATTTTTAAGAAACTGGTTAGGGGTTTGTATTACTGTACACATAGATTCGAAAAAGTTGTCAAAAAACAAATATATAACAAATAAATGTTATCAAAGGCAAGATAAATTACTTTTCTACCAAACTGGATATAATTTTCGTGTTTTTATTCAATTTAACATGTTTATTCAGCTCGAAAAGCATACAGTGTTTACCGATGTATTGGAAAATTTTAAATGGCGGCCGACTCTGTCTTTAACACGGTAAGTTCGGAAAAAGGTGTAATAAATAATAAACTAGAGAAAATACTGTTAGAAATTTGCTTAATATATATTACCGTGACATAACTTGACATATATTCGGTGGGTTTTTAATAGTATTTTGTCTAGTTTATTATTTATAACACCTTTTCCCGAACTTACCGTGTTAAAGAGAGGGTCGGCCGCCATGTTGAATTTTCCAATACATCGGTAAACACTGCATGCTTTTTGAGCTGAATAAACATGTTAAATTGAATAAAAACACGAAAATTATATCTAGTTTGGTAGAAAAGTAATTTATCTTGCCTTTGATAACATTTATTTGTTATATATTTGTTTTTTGACAACTTTTTCGAATCTATGTGTACAGTAATACAAACCCCAGGATTTTTATTTTTATTTCTCGTTGTTGTACGAATTATGCATATAATGGCAAATTTTCAGATTATAGCAATTATTTTATTTTGTTTTTAAACATGATCCCTTAGTGTTATTTGTGTATGTTTTTAGTTTCCCAGTTTAGTTTTTAGTTTCCATACGATTATTCAAGTCTTCGTTTTGAAATTGCATTGTTTTTAGTTGTCTAAATTCTATTTTCAAAAGACGATCATTCCGTATGGTTATTCGATCTGTAGTTTTAGAATTATATTGTTTTGTTTTTTTTTTTTGTTTTTTTTTTTTGCGCCCTGAATTCTAAATAATAATAATAAAATTGTAATCATTCCCTACCACTATTCCATTCTTAGTGTTTAAAATTCTATACGGTTATTTAATTTATAGAGTTCAAATTGCATTGCTTAACTCGGAAGTTCTCTTTTCAAAATATGGTCATTCTAAAAAGATTTTTCCGATTTCTAGTCTTAAAATTACATTTACAGTGATGAAGTAAAAATATTCATAACGATTTAAGTTCGATTCTGCCAAGTGAACTTAGCGCCAATAAATATTAGTTATTAAATATTATTATTATCTATTAGTAGATATAATTACGCGAAACCATTTGAAGATCCGAAGAGACTTTATTCTCGAGTTCGAGTGTATAAAATACTCAAACAAAATGTGAAAAATAAAACTGAAAGGACCAGACGACAAGGGTAAATAACTCCGTCATACTTGAACTGATTGTGGTCTTTATTAGCCTGACGCCTTTTCTTTTTTTTTTCTTTTTTTTTTCATTCCCCCCCCCCCCCATTTTTTTTTTCTTCTCTTTTTTTCTTATTTGTTAAGATAAGTGTCAACTTGAGAAGTTTTTGCTGGACGTCTTAGACAGTAGTTTCAGTAACAGGGTTTCTGTTGTGGGTTTTAAGGTTACCTGTCTCTATTTAGCTATGGTGAATAAGCAGAAACCTATTATTTTCGATGGTTTTGAAGCTGCATGCAGTCTGTCCTTATGATTACACATGGATTATTCATAGGTCTGAGGAACAAGCGAGTCATTAGAATGGCTTCCTGCAACGTGTCCCTTTGTCCATGTGATATAAGAAGTGCTATATTATATGAATTGGCACATTTCGGTAAGACAAAAATCAGGTGTCTGTTCCTCTTGATGCTATTAGCGGCAAGCCTATGCCCGAACGCATTGGGGAGGGAGGTCTTTACAGGATTGAGGCACAGCTATGAGTGGGGAACTGCCCAAGGAAGTGCATTAGTGACGATACATTTTTGTTCATAGCTTCAGCCAGGTCTAAGGCATGAAAATACTGACTCACGGTATGCTGCATCTGGTGTTTGGTAGGGTGTCCCAGCTCAACATGCAGTACCATCAGTAAGGTAAGCGGGGCATGTTGTGGGAGAAGAGAATCCTTGTGGAAAACAACTACAAGGTCGTTCAGGGCTAATGCGGGAGTTTTAAGATATCTCTTCAAATTGTTAATGCCATTAAGACGCTTTGAAGGGTGAGTCTTCTGCACCAAATGTGCCTATGTCCGTCAGAGGTCTGAGCACTCATTTTGGATTTCTTAAACACAAAAGCCTCTCCTGCGCCAACAAGAAGGAATAGACTTGACACGTCGGGTGTCTACACCCAGGAGCATTACAGCTGACAAAATGAACAGGTATGTTTGCTCTGTCAGCAAGATGTTGGAGAGAAGCCTAGAAATGGTAGTTGACAGGAACAATGTTAATCTGGGGCTTGTTCAGATCTGGCTTTGGCAGAACTTTTCACAAGGCTGAACACAGCGGTTACTATTAGTGAATACTGTGGAATGGTGTTTCAAGTGAATTAGGTAAGGGCCCAAATGCCTCGACTTCATATGGTAGCCAAGTGAGTTAGTAATTGGGTTAGTGAATTAGGTATGGGCCCAAATGCCTCAACTTCATATGGTAGCCAAGTGGGTTAGTAATTGGGTTACTGAATTAGGTATGGGCCCAAATGCCTCGACTTCATATGGTAGCCAAGTGGGTTAGTAATTGGGTTAGTGAATTAGGTATGGGCCCAAATGCCTCAACTTCATATGGTAGCCAAATGGGTTAGTAATTGGGTTAGTGAATTAGGTATGGGCCCAAATGCCTTAACTTCATATGGTAGCCAAGTGGGTTAGTAATTGGGTTAGTGAATTAGGTATGGGCCCAAATGCCTCAACTTCATATGGTAGCCAAGTGGGTTAGTAATTGGGTTAGTGAATTAGGTATGGGCCCAAATGCCTCAACTTCATATGGTAGCCAGTGAGTTAGTTGAATTAGGTATGGGCCCCAAATGCCTCAACTTCATATGGTAGCCAAGTGGGTTAGTAATTGGGTTAGTAATTGGGTTAGTGAATTAGGTATGGGCCCAAATGCATCGACTTCATATGGTAGCCAAGTGGGTTAGTAATTGGGTTAGTAATTGGGTTAGTGAATTAGGTATGGGCCCAAATGCCTCGACTTCATATGGTAGCCAAGTAGGTTAGTGACCGTGTAATTTTTTAAAAAAATTATTACAACTTCTTTCCTTTACATACATCAAAGCAACAATGTTTGACAGAAGTGTCATTCACAGTCTGCACAGGCTCAGTGAAAGGATTTTTGCTGATGTCAGGTGCTTCTGAGCAGTAATGAACAGTTACAAATGACATAGCTTAAAATCTTCTAGGCTCTAATGAATGACTGTTGACTCGGCACAGTCTTTGGGAGGTTGACAGGAGATAAGTGTAGCAATATCATGATACTTGACTGGCAAGTATTCTTCAAACCATATGCATTCAAAGATGGTTGTTTGATTAGAACCTTGGATCAACCACTAAGGAGGCTGTCCTATCAGCAGGTGCAAAGTACTGGGGCTGCTGTATTGCCATTTGGTGAATGGATTCTGGACCACTGCAGTAGCTTCTGGTGGGGCCTCTCGATGCCATACTAGTGGGTAATTGTTACGGCTTTACCTTATCATTAGCTACAAATTAAAAAAAAAAAAAAATTCTTCGTTTCTTTTTCTCTCTTAGTTTCCCCTCTCTGTCCTGCTCTAAGTAAATCTGACGACCTAGTCCACAAATTCCAAAATTTCATCATGACAAGTTTCAAGAAGAAATACACGATTAAACCCGGTTCTCCAACTTCCAACGTAGACCCCTACTACCATGTCTCCTTCTCCAACATCAGGGGTCTACGTTCTAACCTTCCAGAGGTTGAAATCCAATTACAGGAGACAAAACCAGACCTTTTATTTTTAAGTGAAACTGGCACTGGACAGGCTATTTCCCTAGAAGAGTTCGCAATTAAAGGATACTCTAACTTAACTTCTAAATCTGACCCCCAAGATCGCCATGGGCATGGAATATGTGCCTATATTAAAGATAGCTTTCCATGTGGTAGGGACATCTCCAGGGAAGATCCTAACTTACCCGATATGTGCTTCCGGGTTGCTTTAGCTCACACTACGACATTTATATTTACTCTCTATCGCCCCCACAACAGCGGAGTTACTATCTTTCAAAGCATATCTGAGAAAATTGACCAAGTCCTATCTGCTTATCCTTAAGCTAATATTCACGTATGTGGAGACTTCAATGTTCACAACGTCGAATGGTTGACCCACTCAAACAAGACTGATGATGAGGGGAGGTTCTGTCATGATTTCTCCATTGCCTATGACCTCACTCAGATTGTTCAGGAACCTACCCGTGTGCCCGACAATGACGGCCAGTATGCGAGACTACTAGACCTTTTTCTCACAACTTGCCCTGAACTATGTTCAGTTTCTGTTCTGTCGCCTCTTGGATCTTCCGACCCCTCTGTTGTATCAATTAAGATAAAAGTGAAATGTAATAAGTCCCCAGACGTACCTCTCCATCGTACAGTATATCGTTACACTAAGGCTGACTGGGATAGCTTCCGTACATTTATATTTTTTTTTTGTTTTTTTTGCAAAGGCATCACCACATTATCAAGGCCCAGAGGCCACTCAAGTATAAGGGTTAAAGAGTGTACAGTAGAAATTGGTCAATATAGTAATCATTAGTAATGAAAATTTGGTAAATTTAATAACTTATATGGAACGGCTCATCAAGAACTTATTTACTTTAGACTTGAACACAACCATATTGTAGTCAGCCGGAAAGCAGGAAAACGGAAGACAATTCCACAGGCGTGCAGTTCTAAGAAAGAAGCATTGTTCATGGAATCTACGTTTAGGTTTAGGCACAGATAAAGAGTGGGGGAAATTATTGATAGTGTTTACAGCTAGACGAGTGTTTCTTGTGAAAGTTTTGCGAGGGGGGACCATAGATTGAAGCTCAGTTGAACACTTTCCATGAAAATAACGATACATCAGAGACAAACTCGCAACATCTCTTCTGTGAGATAGAGGTTGCAAGGAGGAGAAAAGGACATCTCCTACGAGGCTACGAAGTCTATTTTGAACTCTATCAAGGCAGGACAAGTCCTTTCTAGCAGCTCCTGCCCAGATGTGGCAACAGTATTCCATCCTTGGATGTACCTGGCTCTTATATAGATAGAGAATAGCATCAGCAGTGAGATATCTACTGGATCGATAGAAAAATCCAACCATTTTTCCAGCGGCCTTGGCAACAGATTTGATATACGTGTTCCATTTAAGATCAGGAGTAATGGTCAAGCCCAGAAGCTTGTCAAAACTTGAGGCCTCCTGAAGACGAGAGCCATTCATTTCAATTGATGACAAATGTGGATTAGAATGTTGATGATGTAAAGAGAGAAGCTTGGTTTTAGATGCATTAAAAGTAACCAGCCACTCCTTTCCCCATTGTACTACGTGCTCAAGATCAGAGGAGAGAGAATTGGAGAGAACTTGGTCGTTTACTGTCTTAGATGTGCTACCATAAATGGTAGTGTCGTCAGCATAAATGTCTACAAACGATGTAAGGATATGATTTGGAAGATCATTAATGTAGATCAGGAAAAGAGTTGGGCCCAGGATGGATCCCTGAGGGACACCGGCATTAATACTGTGAGCTTCTGATTTTTGCCCCTCAACTACTACTCTTATGAACCTATCAGAAAGAAATGATTTAATAATTGAGAAGACTTTTCCAGCTATACCATAGCTAGCGATCTTACGAAGTAAACCTTTATGCCATACCCTATCAAAGGCTTAGATATGTCAAGAGCAATTGCCCTAGAAAGATTGCCACCGTCGAGAGATTTGCTAATCCTATGAGATATAACTGTAAGCACATCTGCTGTAGATCTAGCAGAATGGAAACCATATTGAGTGTCACTAAGAAGGTATGGAATGGTCAATACCTACAATTAACCATTCAGTTAGGTCTAATACTATAGAGGACACATCCTTTTTAAACATGGAATGCAGAGGTAGATCAGATATAAATGTACGGAAGCTATCCCAGTCAGCCTTAGTGTATCGATATACTGTACGATGAAGAGGTACGTCTGGGGACTTATTACATTTCATTTTTATCTTAATTGATACAACAGAGTGGTTGGAAGATCCAAGAGGCGACAGAACAGAAAACTGAACATAGTTCAGGGCAAGTTGTGAGAAAAAGGTCTAGTAGGCTCGCATACTGGCCGTCATTATCGGGCACACGGGTAGGTTCCTGAACAATCTGAGTGAGGTCATAAGCAATGGAGAAATCATGACAGAACCTCCCCTCATCATCGGTCTTGTTTGAGTGGGTCAACCATTCGACGTTGTGAACATTGAAGTCTCCACATATGTGAATGTTAGCTGAAGGATAAGTAGAAAGGACTTGGTCAATTTTCTCAGATATACTTTGAAAGATAGTATATAGTCACCAATTAACTTCGGAAGAACCCCCCCCCCCATCCGATTTTCTTATTTCAAGACAAGAGGAGAGAGAATTGGAGAGAACTTGGTCGTTTACTGTCTTAGATGTGCTACCATAAATGGTAGTGTCGTCAGCATAAATAAATGATGTAAGAATGTGATTTGGAAGATCATTAATGTAGATCAGGAAAAGAGTTGGGCCCAGGATGGACCCCTGAGGTACACCGGCATTAATACTGTGAGCTACAGCAGATGTGCTTACAGTTATATCTCATAGGATTAGCAAATCTCTCGACGGTGGCAATCTTTCTAGGGCAATTGCTCTTGACATATCTAAGCCTTTGATAGGGTATGGCATAAAGGTTTACTTCGTAAGATCTCTAGCTATGGTATTGCTGGAAATGTCTTCTCAATTATTAAATCATTTCTTTCTGATAGGTTCATAAGAGTAGTAGTTGAGGGGCAAAAATCAGAAGCTCACAGTATTAATGCCGGTGTACCTCAGGGGTCCATCCTGGGCCCAACTCTTTTCCTGATCTACATTAATTGATCTTCCAAATCACATTCTTACATCATTTATTTATGCTGACGACACTACCATTTATGGTAGCACATCTAAGACAGTAAACGACCAAGTTCTCTCCAATTCTCTCTCCTCTGATCTTGAGCACGTAGTACAATGGGGTAAGGAGTGGCTGGTTACTTTTAATGCATCTAAAACCAAGCTTCTCTCATCATCAACATTCTGATCCACATCTGGCATCAATTGAAATGAATGGCTCTCGTCTTCAGGAGGCCTCAAGTTTTGACAAGCTTCTTGGATTGACCATTACTCCTGATCTTAAATGGAACACGTACATCAAATCTGTTGCCAAGGCTGCTGGAAAAATGGTGAGATTTTTCTATCGATCCGGTAGATATCTCACTGCTGATGCTATTCTCTATCTATATAAGAGCCAGGTACGTCCAAGGAGCGAGAGACTAGTAGCAGATGCACCAGCCCAGATGTGACAGTATATAATACACATGTATATAATCAAATAACATTATAAATAACAGCGTAAGGCGGGCAAATACTGTAACCAGGGACTGGAAACATTGTATTCCACATCATAACCTGAAAAAAAGTATCCTGGGGCCACAGCATCCCAGGGTTCTACTGCATTATGGTTTTGCTGGCTGGTAATCTTAAATTGGTGAGGATAGATAGATAGCTGGCTGGTAATCTTAAATTGCTGAGGATAGATCTTCAATGCTGTTTCCACCACAGAAAAGGTCATTAGAAAGTTTTGCCACATACCCCTCCATTAATAGGTCGCTGAGTACTCTACACATCAGTTACTCCAGAGCTATTTCCAATCCTGGCATGCCCAATGCACACCTTGTGTAAACATGTATGCCTCTCAAAGGTGTCATAACATTGATGGATTCTTTCGCCAATGGAATCTGATAGAATGTGCACTAGTGAGGTCAGTTTTGATAATCTATCACCACTAACTATCTTTCTCAGAGTGGAGTCAATGTTCAGAATGGCAGATGGCTGAGGCTTCACATATTAACCAATGCTGGAAAATGCAGTAACTAGGTGATGTCCACCATTAGACTTGTTGACCAAAGGGAGGGGTTCACATACTCCACTGCTATTCTGATATTATCAAGATGGGAAAAAACATCAATGTGTTCTAACTCATCAAACAAGTTGTAGTTCTCAGAGTTTGTTTTCATTATACAGGGGAAGTAAGCCTGGAAGCTGTGTTGAACCCATGTTAATGGAGGCTTTGAATGACCAAATGAGCTGCTATACTCAGGTAGATCCTTTCCAAACAAATCATAGAACTTGGAATTGGACTGTTGAAATTTAAACTTTTCTGAAGAGGATCACATGTCATCCGGGTCAATAATCACATAGGGAGCAATGTTGTCCTGGTGTTTGTGTAAGATTGGATAGGTATTAGTCATGCCAAAAAGAGATTGTCGGCGTGACAAATGTATTGTGATCTCCGTATTTGTTGTGGTTCACTGATTGTGTTGAAAAGACTTTATTCTTTAGCATACAAAAAACATGAACAAAAACAAATGTAAAAAAAATAAAAACAAAACTCAAAGGACCAGATAATAAGGGTAAATAACTCTGTCATACTTAGTTATCTCCCTTCACTAATAAGTGATCTTAATCCGATAATGGCATAATACTTTATTTTGCTAACTTTATTATTAGAGAGAAAAATAAAACTCTTAACTCTAACTGTTATTGCCTGTATATGTCATAGAGGCAGACGAGAGATTCAAATTTTAAAAATTGTTTTAAAATATAGGGCACTTCTGCCATTTACGAACCATCCTGAAATGATATTATTTAGAGAGCTATTCTTAACATCTGGAGGGCAGGTTTGTTAATTCTTCTGTACTTTCATCTGACAATTTAATAAATAAAAGATACCATAAAATTCCAGTTTCCCTTTAAAATCTGATCTAAAAAGAAACAACACGATCTGTAAACTGCACAAGTACTAAGCATGGGGAAAATAAAACGCATTCTCTTAAAAAAAAAGTCGATATTAAATATTCATGAATACTTTGTTGATAACTGTAGGAACACGATTGTTCAAAAAAGTGGTTCTAGGAGAGGAAATTGCTGCAGAATGCCGGATTTGTGGTAAGACCTCAGAATCAATTGTGCACCTTGCAGCAGGGTGTAGTGGACTGGCCCAGAGAGAGTACCGCAAAAGACACGATCGCATGATACTCTGGATATATTGGGAGGTGTGTAAGAGGGTTGGGGTGAAGTGTACTGGAAAATAGTTTGAGGAGGTGCCTGATGAAGTGAGAACAAGTGAGGATGGCAAGGTAGAGGTATGGTGGGACAAAAGTGTCATAACGACCAAGCAATTGGAACATAATAGTCCGGATTTGGTCGTCATTGACAAGGTCTCAAAAAACTGGCAGATTGTAGACTTCTCAGTACCCTGGGACAGGAATG
This sequence comes from Euprymna scolopes, assembly GCF_053919585.1. NCBI lineage: Eukaryota > Metazoa > Mollusca > Cephalopoda > Sepiida > Sepiolidae > Euprymna > Euprymna scolopes. The sequence continues at coordinate 46,293,926 of NC_136524.1, read as the reverse complement.
TGAGAGAGAAGGAGAATGAGAAGTGGAGCAATTATGCTCCATTGGCCTTGGAGATAAGGTATATACACGAGGTTAAAACACAAATAATCCCGTTCGTAGTTGGTACACTAGGAGTAGTATCAAGTCATCTGGAAGGACAATTGAAAAAACTACAAATCCCCAATGTTTTAGGTGGCCTTCAAATCTCTGCAATTATAGGTACCACCAATATCCTTAGGAAAACCCTTGATCTTTGAAGCTCCTGGTTTGCAGTCGGGATTAAGGGAAATCCTCTGGAAATGAATCCCATCCCTTTCCAGAGAAACGTTCATAAGCAAAATCAGAATTATTATCATTATTATTATTATTATTATTATTATTATTATTATTATTATTATAACCGAAATTTTTATTTGAACGTGAAATTCATGATTAAACAAGGAATTGTCTTACACATGTTAGAATGTTTTATGTTTCTGTTTTTGTGTACATATTTCCGGTCGCCAGCAACATCAGCAGCGGAGTTTTAAAAAATAGTAGAGGGGGAAAAAAAAAAAAAAGAAGCGTTTCTAACTGAAATTAGAATTTAAAACTTTAAACGAGGAATTGTCTTAAACGACCTCCCTGATAAAATTGTTTCGGAGATGGGTATATTTGCCGATGACACCACTCTCTATAACAGATATGAGGGGAAAACAAATGAACACATATCCAAGGAAATGGCAGAAACACTAGAGGATGACCTCCAATCAATTGTGGAATGGGGACAAAAATGGTTGGTCACATTCAATGCTGCTAAGACTAAGCTTGTTTCCTTCAATAACTACAAGATACCTTCTCTACCACCAATAGCAATGGCCAAGAACACATTGCCTGAAAGTACTTCTTTTAAACTCCTCGGCCTAACGTTTACAGGGAATATGAACTGGAATAGATACATTGAGAGCATTGCCAAGGCTGCTGCAAGGAAGGTTGGCTCCCTCTACCATGCTAGAAAACTACTTACGCCTGACAGTATCCTATACCTCCATAAGGCAACCATTCGCCCATGTATGGAGTACTGTTGTCACATCTGGGCTGGTGCATCTGCTGCTTGTCTCTCGCTCCTGGACAGGGTTCAAAAAAGAGTCGCCAACCTGATAGGTCCTGAACTGTCATCTAGGCTTCAACCTCTGTCCCATCGGCGAGATGTTGCATCCCTCTGCCTGTTCTACAAATACTTTAATGGTGAATACTCTGACGAACTGCAAACACTTGTACCTCCCCGACGTAACTACCCCCGACAAACCCGACAAGCTACTAAGTCTCATCCCTTTACAGTAGAAATCCCTAGGTGCAAGAAAGCCTTTTACTCCAATAGTTTCTTCCCCAGAACTGCGGGTCTTTGGAACTCCCTTCCGGGATTCTGCTTTCCCAACTGCAATGATATGCAGAAGTTCAAGTGTAATGTTAACAAACATCTTTCTACTCTTCTCCCTTCATAATGACCCCGCTAGATAAGTCCCTAATAGTAGCCCCCTGCTTCAAAGTGGCACTGTACCTTGTTTGGGGTGAAAATTGAATAAAAAAAAATTAAAAAAGAAAAAAGTTTCATGTTTCTGTTTTTGTGTACATTTTTCTGGCCAAAAGCAACATCGGCAGAGGAGTTTAAAAAAAAAAAAACGAACAAAGTAAGCTTTCCTAACTGAAATTATTATTATTATTATTATTATTATTATTATTAGTATTATTATTATTATTATTATTATTATTATTATCATTATCATTATTATTATTATTATTAGTATTATTATTATTATTATTATTATTATTAGTATTATTATTATTATTATTATTATTAGTATTATTATTATTATTATTATTATTATTATTATTATTATTATTTTTATTATTATCATTATCATTATCCTTATCATTATTATCATTATTATTATCATTATTTAAAAAAATTTACTTTATTGGTTATTACTATTATCACTAATATTATTACTAGTAGTAGTGGTGGTGGTGGTGGTGGTAGTAGTAGTAGTGGTGGTATGCTTTTATTATTACTGTAGCTGTAATGGTAGGTGTTGTTTTTTTTCTGTCATTGCTATTGTTGTTTTTGCTGTTAATATTATTACGACCAATATTAGTGTTGCCATTATCATTGTAGATTTTATTTCTATTGTTGTTGGTGGTGGTAATAAGAATTGCAGTGATGATGGAGGAAAAGGGACGGAAGGGGATCTTCGACCTTGGTGGGGAACCCTCCTAGAGATAATGTCTCGATAAAATTATCAGTGGTGGTGTAACCTAAAATTCACTAACTCCATTTATGGGAGAATGTCAAATCAAAATATTGAAAATAATGACGTGAATGAGGCTAGAACATCTTGTGATGGTCTCACGTCAGGTAGGTGTCCCACTGGTCAACAGGGTGAGTCCTGTTGTCATCATACAACTGTTCGAAATTCTGAGGATGTGGCTGGATATAGGGGGAGTGAGAATTGCCAGAGAGGGTCCCAAGACACGAAGGGAGTTGGAACAGGAAATGTAAAAAAAAAGCGTGGACGGATGAGGAAAGAAGAGTACTGTGGGAATTCTTTGTAAGAAGTGAAAGTATCAAATCTGGTGGATATATCCGAAAAGTGAGGGAAGAATGGGAATCGAGAGGAGGAGGAGCTAGAGTGTCGCGAGTTTGGTATCCCAGTTAAAACAAATTAAAAATAACAACCTACTTTCAGTGATTGCAAGAGAAGAGATTGAATGGATGGTTAGGAATGAAATGAATAACGAAAGTAAAATTGATGAAACTAGCTCTGATGAAAGAGCTGAGAATGGAAGTGCAGAAGGGAAATGTAAACGATGATGGGAGGCGGACAACTGAGGAGGTATGGAATCCTATGGTTAGGGGAAGTAATGAGAAAGAGTTTGAAGGATCTAAGGCAGATGAGATCATTGACTCTGAGACAATGGAGCCAGTGAAAGGAGCAGATGTATAGAGAAGTGGTGATGAAGTTCGAACTTTGACTTCTGTAGAAAAAGAAGTACTTCAGAAGTTAAGAGAGGTTCTTCTTAGAGACGATATCATAGAGATTCCAAGTATGAAGAGTAGTGATAGGCTGAAGGTGAAAAGGGAGGTAAAAATAATTCAAGGAGTAATTCACAACATCATAAGAAAGAACATATCGATTACAGAACTTAGCAGGCTTCTGTATGCAGCATTATACGTTATTGTGAATTGTCTTGGCTTATTACAGAAGAAAAAGAGAGAAATGAAGGATAGAAGGCCACACTGGCAGAGGCGGCTTGAAGAAATTATTAAACGGTGGCAGAAAGACATTGGTAGAATCGAAGAAATAAGAAAAGGAATTAAACTAGGACAGAAAGCCAAGGACGAGCTTGAAAGGAGGTATAGATTGCTGGAAAAAGGAACAATGAACGTTCTAACAATGTTGAAAGAGAAGGTTCACACTGGTGATATGAAAATTAGGAACTTTGTTGGAAAAAGTGTTGCATTTCGGCAGAACAACCTTTTCTGGAACAATCAGTCTCAGCTGTATAAAGAATTAAATGGTAATAAACAGGCGGGAAATAACAACACTCCAAATGCAAAAGATGCAAGGAAGTTCTGGAGTGGGATTTGGTTTGTCGAACGGCAATATAATGAGAAGGCTAGCTGGTTGGGAGAGGTCAGAGAAAGGCTATCAGAAATGCAGCAGATGAAGAACGTTGAGATAACCATCAATGACGTTAAAGCTGGCATACGAAGGATGACAAACTGGAAGGCACCTGGTCCAGATGGAGTGATGGGCTTCTGGTTTAAACAGTTTCAATGCCTTTATCCACCTATAGATGCTGCTCTGCAAAGGGTTGTAGAGTCGGGAGATGTCCCTGATTGGCTTGTGAAGGGAAGAACAACATTGATTAGGAAAGATCCTGCAAAAGGAACATATGCCAATAATTATAGACCAATTACATTGATGTGGAAATTGTTGACTGGAATATTTGCGGAGAAAATTTTAAAACATCTAGAGAGTAATGGTGTTTTTCCTGATGAACAAAAGGGGTGCTGGAAAGGCTTGAGAGGTACTAAAGAACAAGTATTAAATGATAAAGCAATAATGCAGGATGCGAAGAAGAAGGAGAGGAATCTGAGCGTAGTATGGATCGTTTACAGAAAGGCTTATGACATAGTCCCTCATTCATGGATACGTGAAACACTATTGATGATGAAGGCTGCTGAGAATGTGGTAGGTTTTTGGGGACAAGTATGTCCTAATGGAAAATGGTGCAGACAGCAAACAGAGAGGAGATGGGGCAGGTTGGCAGTAAACGTGGGATAGTTCAAGGAGATTTGTTATCGCCACTTCTTTTTGTAATGATAATGAAGCCACTGAGTATCCTCTTGAAGAGAGAAAAACTGGGGTATAACTTTGGATCTGGTGACAGATTCCTCAACCATCTACTGTTTATGGATGATTTGAAAATATTCAGTAGAAATGAAAAGGAAATGGAGAGTCTGGTAGAACTTGTGGGGACATACTCAGAAGATATTGGGATGGAATTTGGGATTAATAAATGTGCAGTGCTGGTGATGAAAAGAGGAGTAAAGGTTCATTCGAATTGAATAGTGCTGCCAAATGGAGAAATCATGAAAGAAATAAAATATATAGGATATAAGTATTTGGGAATGCTGGAGGGTGTAGGCATCATGAACAGAGAAATGAAGGAAAAAGTCAGGAAGGAGTATCTTAGAAGAGTGAAACTAATTACAAAGTCGAAACTGTATGGAGGAAACCTAATAAAAGGAGTAAATGCATGGGCAGTCAGTGTTTTGAGATACAGTGCGGGAATTTTAGAATGGTCTGACAAAGATTTGCATGCCATGGATATCAAAACAAGAAAAGTTTTAGCAATGTTTGGTATATTTCACATTCGAAGTAGCGTAGCAAGGCTGTATCAAAAGAGGAAAGATGGTGGGAGAGGATTAAAAAGTGTAAAAGATTGTCATTGAAGGAGCATTTGGTTAGAAGTGGGGAGTGGATGCTTAAGGTTGTGGACAATGAAGTGGAGGTATGTGAGACCAAGGCTGATTATGTGAAATGTATGGATAGAGAAAGTGCTGGAGTGGACTAGTGGATATATTATACATATCCCCAGTCGTGCAAAATAGGAAAAATAAATTGAGTTGAGAAAGAAACGAACAATGCGTTTATTTGAAATAAACGAACTAGAATTTATTTTGTGAAGAAACAAATGAAAGAAAATTGTACAGCACGAGTTTAGTTTGGCGCGCATCTCTCGCTGTTAGCTGGTGAGAGGGAAAGTCTATTGTTGTAGAGAGAGAGAGAGTGAGAAAGTCAATCCAGTTTGGCATGCGTCTTTCGCTGTTAGCTAGTGAGAGGGAACGTCTATTGTTGTAGGGAGAGAGAGAGGGAGTGAGAAAGTCAATCCTTACCATGGAGAGAGAAAGTGTGTAAGGTGTACGTGCTCTCTGTTGGCTCTTGTCCCACACATAGTAGCAGAGGACGTGAAGCGCACGGATGCTCGCGCCCCGAAAGGGAGCGGTTGGTCCGTCGACCGCTCAGCTCGGGAGCCGAATTGAAAAGTAGTAGTTGCTCCGGTGGTCTTTTGCGCATGTGTGGATTTCCTTTTAAGGGGACGTGACGTTGCCCATGTATGCGCGTATGTGTGCGTACATGTGTGTACGTGAGTGTGTGCATGTATGCACGTAAATATGTATGTACGTGAACGTGAATATATGTACATGTGTGTATGTGCACACGTATGCTTGTGTGCGTGTATGTGTATGACAAGAAAAATGGCTTGAGATGTGAACACGTGTTTTTGTGTGAGACTAGAAAAGGCTCACACAGCGCAGAGGAACTGGCTAGGAAGAAAATGCATAGAATGTTCTTCCAGGATATAGCAGAAGTGGCTGATGAAAGATCATGGCAACAGCTTAGAGCTAAGTATCTGGTTTGAAGCCGGGATTAAGGAAAATGCCCTAGAAATGAATCCCATCCCTTTCCAGAGAGACGTTTATAAACGAAGTCAAAAAAATAATAATAATAATAATAATAATAATAATAATAATAATAATAATAATAATAATAATAATAATAATAATAATAATAATAATAATAATAATAATAATAATAATAATAATAATCATCATCATCATCATCATCATCATCATCATCATCATCATCATCATCATCATCATCATCATCATCATCATCATCATCATCATCATCATCATCATCATCATCATCATCATCATCATCATCATCATCATCATCATCATCATCATCATCATCATCATCATCATCATCATCATCATCATCATCATCATCATCATCATCATCATCATCATCATCATCATCATCATCATCATCATCATCATCATCATCATCATCATCATCATCATCATCATCATCATCATCATCATTATTATTATTATTATTATTATTATTATTATTATTATTATTATTATTATTATTATTATTGGCGGCTCACAAGGAGCTTTCACGCAGGTCATAAAGGATCTCTCCTTGAGAACATACTGTGGTGTTCCCTGGAAGCTGAATGATAATAAGTCTCTCAAGATTTTCCAGTACTCTCCACCTCTTTCGATACCATTTGCAAATAAATTTGCATTATTGCAACAGCTGCTTGCCATTGATTTCTCATTGGCAGCAGCCATTATTCTTTACTGGAATTTGAGTGGCAATAAGCCTCCCCAAGGTCCCAGTTCTCTTTGCACTTATACAGTGGAGGTCAGGTCAGTGCTCACTCTTCGGTCTTTCCTTCCTCCTTGACTACTTGGCTATTTGGTTTCACTCTTTTTTTTATTGGGGGAGGGGGACAGGGATGTGGTAATGGGGTGATGGGGGTGGGGTTGGAGAACTTATAGGTATGCAGTTTCAATGTTCTTGATTCCATGTAGAGCTTCAAGCTTTGTCTCTGTAGCAGTTTTTCTGGTCTACGCTTTTGGTTCATCTGTGTTAGTTTCCACGTTCAAGGGTTTCCCTTAATATTTCAACTGTTTTCATTATTATTATTATTATTATTATTATTATTATTATTATTATTGGCTCGCTCCAGTAGATATCTCACTCCTGATGCAATTCTCTACCTATATAAAAGCCAGGTACAGCCAATGATGGAGTACTGTTGCCACATCTGGGCAGGAGCTGCTAAAAGCAGCTTATCCTGCCTTGACAGAGTTCAAAATAGACTTTGTAGCTTAGTGAGGGATGCCCTTTTCTCTTTCCTGCAATCTCTTTCCCACAGAAGAGACGTTGCGAGCCTGTCTCTGCTTTATTGTTATTTTTATGGCAAGTGCTCAGTTGAGCTTCAATCTATGTCAATCAAACTTTCACAAAAAACACTCGTTTAGCAAAAACCACTATCAATAATTGCCCACACTCTTTACCTGTGCCTAAACCTAAATGTAGATTTCATGAACAAGGCTTCTTTCTTAGAACTACACGCCTGTGGAATTCTCTTCCGATAGCTTGCTTTCCAGCTGACTACAATTTGATTGTCTTCAAGTCCAACGTAAACAAGTTCTTGATGAACCATCCCCTTAAGTAATCCAATATACAAAATTCCCACTACTTATGTTTACTATGCTATAATCACATTGACTAATGTATACTCATTAACCCTTATCCTTGAGTAACCTCCAGGCCTTAATAAGTGGTGAATCCTATGTAAAAAAAAAAAAAATAAAAATAAATAAATAACTTTTTTAATTAAATAATCAATTTCTAACTAGTTAGAACCATCGTTACAAATTCTCTCTGTGTCTCACCATCTACCTGTCCAAACCAATAAGCATTATCCTTGAGTAGTTTTTGAACTTTGCTAATAGGTGTCTTGTTTGTAAAAAAAAAAAATTCAATTTCAAGTATCATACAACATGCGTCTGAAGTATCAATCCTTCGATGGAATCTAATGTAAGGATTTTTCTAGAATGCTTTCTGATAAATAGTGGAAGGTTGTTCCAGTACAGTGATGTTCTTTTTATGTGTAGCTCGGTGTTCAGCATTTATTCCTTAGTGCTCATAGCCGAACAACCTAAAAAAAGAAAAAAAAAAACAGGCTAAAAAACAAAGTCACATGGAACAAGATTAATTGAATAGAGAGAGCCGACCTTCTTCGCAGCAGCTATGGCAATGCCTTCGATGTATCTGTTTCAACTCATGTTACCTGTGAACGTTAAGCCGAGGAGTTTAAAAGAAGTACTTTCAAGTAATTTATCATTAGCTATTGGTGGTTTAGGTTTCTTGTAACTACTAAAGAGAACAAGCTTAGTCTTTGCAGCATTGAATGTGACCATCCATTTTTGTCCCCATTCAACTACTGACTGGAGGGCTTCCTCTTAGGTTTCTGCCATTGCAATAGATATGTGTACATTTGTTTTCCCCCATGTCTGTTATAGAGCATGGTGTCATCAGCAAATATTCCCATCTCAGAAACAATTTTATCAGGAATGTCATTTATGAATATCAGGAATAATAAAGGTCCAAGGATCGACCCTTGAGGTATACCAACATTTATATCATATTGCTTTGACGTACGACCATTGAGGACAACCTGGATTCTTCTCTTATTTAAGAAGGATCTAATTATGTTAAGTATTCGTTCAGTAATACCATATGATCTGATTTTTCTGAGAAGACCATCATGTCATACCCTGTCAAAAACCTTCGATATATCTAGAGCAATTGCCCTACTTTCCCCTGTTTTATCCGGCCCTGTCGGTGGGGCATTAGAATACGCTGACTGCCCCCCTGCAGAGGGTAAAAGTCCCTCAATGGGGGTCCTGGATATGACCTTAAACTATATCCAGTGGTGAGGCCCCAGCTTGTGGGCTTTGGGGAGTGTGGAGCCACCCTTTAATTACCATTGCTCCCAGGTCCACTCTGACCCGGAGTGGTAGTACCTGTTAGGGTCCCAACTATGGGTTAAATAAAAACCGATGTGAAAACAACAAATATATTCTATTAAAAAAATTTTTCTTCAAAATTTTTGGATTCGGCATTAAATAACCCGAAAAGGGTTGATATGCCGTAAAACAAAACCAACCAACCCTGTTTTATCTAGTGCGTGGTATATACAGATTACAGTTAGGATATCTGCAGTAGAATGGGCTTGCTTAAATCCATATATTGATTGGACAGAAAAACAAAGTCACATGAAACAAGGTTAATTGAATAGGAGGGGCGTTCCAGTAAAGTGATGTTCTTTTTATATATAGCTTAGTGTTCAGCATTTATTCCTTAGTGCTCATAGCTAAACAACATGAAAAAAGAAAAAAAAACAGATTAAAAACAGTCACATGGAGCAAAATTAATTGAATAGGAAGGTCGTTCCAGTACAGTGATGTTCTTTTTATGTGCTACTTGGTGTTGAACATTTATTTCTTAGGGCCTATAGCTTAACAACCTGAAAACAATCAATTGAATAGGGTGATTGCTCCACCATAATTATATTCTTTTAATGTGTTGTTCAGTGTTTATCATTTTTTTTCAGTGCTCATAGCTGAACAACCTGGATGAAAAAGCATGTTACAAAAAAGTCACATGAAGTAAAATTGATTGAATAGGGAGGTTGTTTTATTATGGCAAGGTTCTTTTTATGCCAGAAACCGTTTAGGCTTTTCCCTACAGATTTTTCTTCTTCTTTTTCACCCCAAACAAGACACAGTGCAACTTGGATGTAAGGGGCTATTATTTGTGACGAAATTTGCAAGGATACTTTGCAGGGAGTTGAGCAGCAAGATGTCTATTCACATTGCACTTAACCTTCTGCATGTCAGTGCAGTAAAGGAAGCAGGGAGCCGGAAGGGAATTCCAAAGTCTAGCAGTTTGAGGGAAGAAACTATTTAAGTAGAAGGCTTTCCGACATCTATGGATTTCTGTAGTATAGGGGTGGGATTTTGCTGTTTGTCGGGTTAGTTGGGGTATTTATGTAGAGGAGGTACAAGTGCTACGAGTTTGTCAGACCACATTCCATTAAAATACTTGTAAAACCTGAACGTGAAGGAAAATTGTGGAGGGATTGGTTTGTTGGGTTCAAGGTAAAGTTGGAGGCAAACCTTCGGGCAAGCAGGTTAGTCTTCTTGCTTGCCATGCAAACAACCTCAAAGTTTGTATATTATTCAATTGGAATTCACTGAGATGAGTATTATTTATTAATTTTTATTTATTGCGGACTATTATCCTCATCTTTTTCAAGTTGTTTATTCACAACATTTCAGCCAACTATTCCTCTGACCTTTGTCAGATGGTAACCGTGACTGAGAATGCAGTTAGGAGATTCAGAGTTCCTATCCCGTTGTGGTTACCACCTGATGAAGGCCAGAGGAATAGTTGGCCGAAATGTTGTGAATAAACAACTTGAAAAAGATGAGGATAATAGTCTGCAATAAATAAAAAAATTAACCTCAAAGTTGTTGTACATAAATTTCAATTTTGAAGAAGAGATGTTGCGAGTTTGTCTCTGCTTTATCATTATTTTCATGGCAAGTGCTTGGCTGAGTTCCAATCTATGGTCCCCCCCCTTCGCCAAACTTTCACAAGAAACACCCGTCTAGCAGAAAACACTATCAATAATTTCCCCCACTCTTTATCTGTGCCTAAACCTAAACGGAGATTCCACGAGCAAAGCTTCTTTCTTAGAACTGCTCGCCTGTGGAATTGTCTCTCGTTTTCCTGCTTTCCAGCTGACTTAAATATGGTTGTCTTCAAGTCTAACGTAAGCACACTTTTGATGAACTGTTCCATATAAGTTAACTAATTTACCGAATTTCCATTACTAACGATTACTATATTATCCAATTGACTACTATACACTCTTTAACCCTTATTCTCGAGTGGCCTGTTGGCCTTGATAAGTGCCACTGCCTATGTAAAAAAAAAAAAAAAAAGAGATTTTTGGTACATACAGAACCTAGTATTCCCAAAGTGTCACTCATTTACTACTAGCCAACGTGACTGTAGCTGCATATGAAATCGACATCGAAATCTAGTGGCTGATGGCCTCTTCTTTTTTCTACAGCCCCTTTCTAACAGAAAGGATGTTGCTAGCCAAACCTTTGAATCTTATGGTCCCCACCTCATAAAACATTCACAGCAAAAACTCGTCTAGCTACAATCACTGTAAATAATTTTCCTTTCTTCCTCTGTGTACGTCTATAAGCAAAATTTTCCTTCCAAGAAGAACTGCCTGTCTGTGGAACACAATACTACTTGGCTGATTTCCAGCTCGCTACAACATGGTCGGTTTCAAATTGAATGTTAAAAATGTTCTTGTCGAGCCATCCACTTTAAAAACAAAAATCAAATTCTTCTCAATTTCAACCATTCTTACCAATCAGCACCGTGTTGTCTCACTGTCCACCTGACAACCTCATTAACTCGTCACCCTCGAGGGGCCTTTGGGTCTTGATAAGCGGTGGCTCAGAAGTAGATAAGCTACAAACTAAGCTTGTATTTATATACTTGAAAGATCCTCCTCCTCCTCCTCCTCCTCCTCCTATGAATCCAAAGACTATTTTTGGCATTGGGCTCCCCAATATTTTTGTGGTCAGAATTCTTTCTAGAAAGACATTGGGTACTTACGGGGGCGAGAGATCATGAGAAAGTTGCCAACAACCTAAGTGAAAGTGATTTTTGTGGAACGAATTGGATTCAAACTTGGAACACCAAGGTCGTCAATCCGTGTCGTTAAAAACTTGTCCACCGTCATCTCCCACTTCCAAGATATCAAATTAAATGATAGCACAATTTATTATTTCTCTTTCCCCCATACCTCACACAACATACTCAGGGTGTTTGTACTCGTCAAGGATACATCCTTGACAGTCAAAAGTGAGTTTGTTGATGTCAGACATCGGTATGGTTTTGTTCAATGTGGGGGGGGGGGCTGTCCTCCCAGGTTTTACCTTCCCTCTTTGTGAAGGGGGTTAGTTTATTGCTAATTGCCTCAGCTGCTACTATCAGAAAATGCTAATGAGGTTTCTCAGGTAATTTTTTTCCTGGAGATAAGAATGTGCTTATCCTATTGTGCCAGTCTTTCTAAACCACATAACCTCATTTTCACGCATTCTTAAGATCGGTTTCTGACACTGCTACAACAGTGGCTAGTTATAACCGTATCAAATAGAATTTGGATTTAAAATCTTACAAAAAAAGATAATAATTTAAACACTGACAGTTTATAAACACACAATAGAACATGAATTACTTCCCCTGAACAGAAAGCCTGTAGGCAAGTAAAAATGAATTACCTCCCTTGAACATAGCTGAATGAATTAATCTTTGACCGTTTGAATTTAAAATACACAAGAGAATTATTTCCCCTGAACATTTAACGACATTAATTAATCTTTGAGCGCTTGGATTTAGATCTAAATAAAACAGCCATTTTGCAATTTACATCCAAGAGAGAGGATTCATTTCTCCACTGACGATGGGTTATTACCCAAAAGGACCTTTGGAATTAAATACCACCGACAGTTAAAATTTAGGTAGATAAATGAATAAATATATATTAAAAATATATATATATAATAAATAAAATTTATTTATCTTCACACAACGACTGTACATTCCTGCATTGTTCTAGCCTTCTAAAAATACCTTAAAAATATATATTAACACGCAAATAAACTTATCCAGGTAGGTAGAAGAGTAGCTTGCCTTTGGTAACAGTTATTCGTTATATATTTGCTTTCTTTTTTTCTTTTTTTGATTTTCGGTAATTCGTTATATATATATATATATATATATATATATATATATATATATATATATATATATATATATATATATATATATATATATATATATATATATATATATTGTTTTTGTTTTTTTTGTTTTTTTTTCTGTTAAGTACAGTTAAACTTACTTTCTTCTTCCGTGTAGGGAAAACTGAATGAACAGAGTTCTTTCCAAGAACTTCACAACCGTGAAACACAATATCACGAGACTGCTTCTTTGCTGCCTATAACATGGTTACATCCATTGTTATACATGTTTGATCATGCATTATTTTTTTCCTCTGACATTTAATTCTGTAAAGTTTGTTCTTAAATTATTAACAGAAGGAATCATAAAGATTTCTTCATCAGAAGATGGGTTTCCTCTATTATGCTAGAAAATTTCTTATGCCAGAGAGCAGCCTATATCTTTACAAAGCAACCATTCACCCATGCATGGAGTATTGTTGCTACATCTGGGTTCGTGCGTCTACCGTTAGTCTCTCACTCTTAGACAGGATCAAAAAAAAAAGGTCTCAAACCTAACAGGCCACACACTATCAGCCAAGCTCCAACCTCTGTCCCATCATCACAATATCACATCCCTGTGCTCATTTTACAAATACTTTAATAGAATGTGTTCTGATGAACTCATTGTACTTGTATGACCTCGATGTACAAGGGTCATTCCAAAAGTAAAGCCTCCTATTTTTTTTAACTCAAAAGGTTGAAGAGCTACAAAGACAGGGGTTATACCATTAAAATGAGTAGCCTTTTGTGCTCCAGAATTAATTTTTCTATATAGTCAGTATCGTTCTCAATGCAGTTTTGCCGGGAATTCAAAATGATGTATCTCTGCTTCTGATGTATGTTCATGACAGGGGTTTCTTTCTTAGAGTCTCATACTATCAACTTCTGCAGAAAGGTGTAAAATGTTACATAGGGAGAGATAAAGATGCACAGAGGAGATTGAAAAATCCACCCAACTACGCTATGTAGTGCATTTTGAAACCAACACATTTCAGGTGAAAACATTATTACATACTTACATGTTGTGTTGAAATGAGTCTAAATGTTTAAAAGTGCGTGTTTTACGTAAAAGACTATTGCAAACAGGTTTGTTGGAAGTTTTCAAATGTTACGGTTGTGATTTGGGGGAGAGTGATTTGGGGGACACTGTGATGAGTGTCAGAATCGAGCGCCGAATTTAGATGAAGACAGCAAGTGGACAATCGCGACCTGTGTTGTGAATGCACACAGACGCACGTTCACATAGATGAAGTAGATATCTCACTGCTGATGCAATTCTCTATCTGTATAAGAGCCAGGTACATCCAAGGATGGAGTACTGTTGCCACATCTGGGCAGGAGCTTCTAGAAAGGACTTATCCTGCCTTGATAGTGTTCAAAATAGACTTCGTAGCCTCGTAGGGGGATGTCCTTTTCTCTTTCCAGCAACCTCTTTCTCACAGAAGAGATGTTGCGAGTTTGTCTCTGCTTTATTGTTATTTTCATGGCTGTTGCTCGACTGAGCTCTAATATGGTTCCCCCACCTCGCCAAACTTTCACAAGAAACACTCGTCTAGCAGAAAACACTATCAATAATTCCCCCAACTCTTTATCTGTGCCTAAACCTAAACGTAGATTCCATGAACAAAGCTTCTTTCTTAGAACTGCACGCCTATGGAATTGTCTTCCGTTTTCCTGCTTTTCAGTGCATGGTTGTCTTCAAGTCTAACGTAAACAAGTTCTTGATGAGCCGTTCCATATAAGTTTACAAATTTACCGAATCTCCATTACTAACAGTTACCAATTGTCTTCTGTACACTCTGTAACCCTTATCCTCGAGTGGCCTGTTGGCCTTGATAAGTGTTGATGCTATGTAAACAAAACAAAAAAAAATACAAATGTATTGTGAAAAAAATCTTAGTTGTATATAAGTAAAACATGCTTGTGTTATCTTGATTAATCAGACTATTATTCTTATCTTGGGATTTATTAGCACAACGTTTTGGTCGCTGCAACCTGCGACCTTCTCCAGGTGTTGGAAACATGCTACTTTTTCTCTACTAAGAAAAAGAGGGTATGTTTTCAAAATAAAAAATATGCATGGGTGTCGATCCTCTGTTTCGTAAAATACATTTTTTCCACTAATAAACAATTATTATAGATATCCCCAAAAAATTGAATCATAGGGAAGCCTTTAAGAATATCTTAGTGACCTCTATTGATTGAATTTCTTTATGATCTACGGACGCACCCTCAAACAAATGGTTAGAATTCTTGTAATGCAGAGCCAACCCTCTTTTTCCTTAGTAGGAAAAGAAGCATGTTCTCAACACCCAAAGACTATCGCAGGTTGCAGCGACCGAAACGTTATGCAAATAATGCCCAAGATGAGAATAATAGTGTGATTAACACAAGCATTCACATCTCATCTCAAAAATTCAGAATTGCATTAAGTAAAATATATTTGTCTCAAAAGGCTTGACCATTACTCCTGATCTTAAATGGAACACGTACATCAAATCTGTTGCCAAAGCCGCTGGAAAAATGATGGGATCTTTCTATCGATCCGGTGAATATCTCACTGCTGATGCAATTTTCTATCTATATAAGAGCCAGGTACGTCCAAGGATGGAGTACTGTTGCCACATCTGGGCAGGAGCTGCTAGAAAGGACTTGGCCTGCCTTGATAGAGTTCAAAATAGACTTCGTAGCCTCGTAGGAGATGTCCTTTTCTCCTCCTTGCAACCTCTATCTCACAGAAGAGATGTTGCGAGTTTGTCTCTGATGTATCGTTATTTTCATGGAAAGTGTTCGACTGAGCTTCAATCTATGGTCCCCCCCTCGCAAAACTTTCACAAGAAACACTCGTCTAGCTGTAAACACTATCAATAATTCCCCCCACTCTTTATCTGTGCCTAAACCTAAACGTAGATTCCATGAACAAAGCTTTTTTCTTAGAACTGCACGCCTGTGGAATTGTCTTCCGTTTTCCTGCTTTCCGGCTGACTACAATATGGTTGTGTTCAAGTCTAACGTAAATAAGTTCTTGATGAGCCGTTCCATATAAGTTATCAACTTTACCAAATTTTCATTACTAATGATTACTATAATGTCCAATTTCTACTGTACACTCTTTAACCCT
Source organism: Euprymna scolopes (assembly GCF_053919585.1). Classification (NCBI taxonomy): domain Eukaryota; kingdom Metazoa; phylum Mollusca; class Cephalopoda; order Sepiida; family Sepiolidae; genus Euprymna; species Euprymna scolopes. The sequence continues at coordinate 46,278,036 of NC_136524.1, read as the reverse complement.
TATCCTTGAGTGGCCTCTTGGCCTTGATAATGTGGTGATGTCTATGTAAAAAAAAAAAAAAAAAAAAAGTATCTGATATACTTCCAGGTAAAGAAAAGAAAAACATGTATTCAATACCTGCTTTCCTTTAAATTTTTCCTATAAATTATAAAAATTGTTTTTTTACATCTGATTAAAGAGTGTTTAAAAGAAAACTGTTCACTCTCCCTCTCCCCCTTCTCTCTCTCTCTCTCTCTCTCTCTCTCTCTCTCTCTCTCTCTCTCTCTCTCTACCTCTCATATATGCATTAGAGAAGGGACGATTCCAATAATTTTTCCGATTCTGATACAATTACCGATTCCGTACTTAATTACCGATTCCGATGCTTTATAAATTTTTAAATATGTAAGTATAAAAGTTATTTTTGTCTTGCTTGCCGTAAAAGCACATCTTGAATATGCATATATTTTCTCAAATGTAAAAACACGTGGGTGTGTGTGAGAGGAGGGGTAATCTGTATTTTTTTCTTTTACTGGAAGTTTAAATTAATAAATAAATATTGATTATTTTATTATTACTACCAGCAGTTGAAGATTTTTTTTAAACAAAATCAAATAAAAAGATAATTAAAGGAATCGGTTTTGGCATTGGATAATAGGCACAAGCCTTTTCGATCCCAATACCGATTCCGATACCTCTAAAATTCCGATTTTTCCGATTCTTAATTTCAATTAATCATCCCAACACTAATATATATATATATATATATATGTGTGTGCTTGTAATTATTGTGTTGTTGTGGTTTCTAAGAGGTAAATCCACTGAAAGTTGGGGGTTTATCAAAAAATGCTCAGTGACAAGCAGAGTATTATTATATTTTTTTTTATTTATTTATACAAATATTATTGGCTACATATGTGCATACATGTTTCTTTAGAAGTGCAATGTCATTAGATTATAACTGCAAATCTGACACCTGATGACGTTGAATTTAAAAAATCATAACAGTAACATGCATGCACATATGTAGCCATTAATGTTTGCATGAATATATATATATATATATATATATATATATATATATATATATATATATATGATGAAAATAATGGAAATAGTATTCTGACATCAATTTTTCCGTTTCTCTTAAATAGAACTGCGTCACACTGTGCACGTGAAACTTTTTCAAATATTTTGTACTGGTATATTTTTTTTGGTTTCTTAATCTCATTCACCCAGAGGAAGTCTCGAAATAAAGACGAAACGTTGGTGAACACATAATACGGTTTGTTCCTTTTATATATATATATATATATATAATAGCATAGCAGCAGCCAAATAGCACAATGGTTAGAAGTTCCGACTGTCGTTTGGGTGGTCGGGTTTCGATCTTGGCTTTAGGTAGTTGCTTGTCTAGCCACACTGATGAACTGTGAAACAGCGAAACAGTACTGTATATGGATGACTATAATGCTCCCTACCTTGGGCTGAGTATATTAGGAAGTAATATACAAATTACTATTAGCATATTAAGTGATGCTCTTTGTGTAAAAAAATTGAGCTTAGGTATTTGGACAATGTCAAAACATTGTTAATTCACTACCCGCATAACAGCAGCCAAATAGCGCAACGGTTAGAAGCTCCGACTGTTGTTTGGGTGGTTGGGTTTCGATCCTGGCTTGAGGTTGTTGTTTGTCTAGGCGCACTGATGAGCTGCGAAATAAAATAATAATAATAAAAAGACTTCCTTATTAAGTATAATTATTTTTATTCACACAAACATTATTTGGCTACACATTTGCAGGTATGTTTCAATCAAAGCTATGAAATAACTAGACTTCTTCATTTTTCTATAGTTGTCAAGCAAAATTTGGCCTACAAAGGTTTAGCTATTTCATAGATTACATCTTCAACCTCCAGAAGAGTGTTACCTAAAACTTTTTTTATTTATCTTTTTTTAATTGCAACTTCATCCCAAACAAAGCACATTGCCACTTTGCTGTAGGGGGCTACTATCAGGGACATAAGCTACAGGGGTACTATGTGAGGAGTTGGGCTGCAAGATGTCGGTTCACGTTACACTTGAACTTCTGCATGTCAGTACAGTTGAGGAAGCAGGAACTCGGAAGGGGATTATAAAGTCCAGCGGTTCTGGGGAAGAAACTACTGGAGTAGAAGGCTCTCTTACATCTAGGGATCTCAACTGTAAAGGGGTGGGATTTTGCTGCTTTTCGGGGGTACTTACGTCAAGGGGGCACAAGTGCTTGCAGTTCGTGAGAGCATTCACCATTGAAATATTTGTAGTACAGGCAGAGGGATGCTACATTTCGTTGATGGGACAGAGGCTGAAGCTTAGATGATAGTTCAGGACCTATTAGGTTGGCGACTCTCTTTTGAACCCTGTCTAGGAGTGAGAGACTAGTAGCAGATGCACCAGCCCAAATATGACAACAATACTCCATACATGGGCGAATGGTGACCTTGTAGAGGTACAGGATACTTTCGGGCGTTAGTAGCTTTCTAGCACGGTAGAGAGAACTTACCTTTTTCGCAGTGTTTCTGGCAATGCACTCCATGTAATTTTTCCAACTCATGTTTCCTGTGAACGTTAGGCCGAGGAGTTTAAAAGGTGTACTTTCAGATAAAGAGTCTTTGGCCATTGCTATCGGTGGTAGAGAAGTTAAAATTTAAAATTTTATCTAGTACTTTATCTGTTACACCACATATCTTTGTGGAAAAATGTGTAATTAGTATATAGGTGAGAAAAACTCGTGCGCGCGCGCGCACACACACACACACACACACACACACACACACACACACACACACACACACACACACACACACACACACACACACACATGAAGTCACATTTTAACACATATTTATTGTTTGAAATACTCAAGGGAGAGAACTGAGTATAATTACATATAATCAAGGTGGAGAACTCTGTTTTTGTCCAGAACTCCCTCCATATTAAAAAGCAAAAAAGAATAAGCTGTATGCACCCATGACAAAAAATGAAAATATGATATTCCAAAAATCACATCAATTGTTCAAGTAATTCCATTTCATAAATGAAATCATTTTTAAACGATTAATAAGAATTTGTGAGCGTTACAACATAAATCTATTAAGTGTGAATTATTGTTTGTTTCTTGACATTTTTATTTTTTCAACATAGTGGCAACACAATCACTCCTTGGATACTCGTAAAATTTGATTTTCTTATATAATAGCAATATTTTAGCAACAATATCCCACTCCTTCACTGCAAGCGTCTCTAGATGATGGAAATACTTCTACTTTAATAACTTCTTACTTTGAACTGGTAGATTATGGAATTGCCTCCCTGTTTCCTTCTAAATAGATAGATAGATAGATTGATAGATAGATAGATGGCGGTATATAGATAGAAAATGTGCTGATAGATCACTGAATGGATGGATATATATATATATATATATATATATATATATATATATATATATATATATATATATATATATATATATATATGTATATTCACCAGACTATCCATTCACGTGTAATCACCTTTTTCTTCACCATATTCCCTCTGCTTCACCTTTTTTGTTTTCAAGTCAGATCTTTGACTTACTTGTTGTTTCATCAAATACTTTTGCATGCAAAATCCGATCCCGCATTTTGCTAATTCCTACCGTCTGATGAGAAGGAAAGTATTTCTTCGAAACTCCGCGGATTAAGGACTATCCACTTATCTAGTGTTTCCTTTTCAGATTAAATATGTTTTTAACTCATTTCAAAGTGTTTTTTTAACATGTTTTATTAACTGTTTGCTCGTTTTATAAGCTCTATTTCCTATTTGGTTTTATCGAGCTTTTACATCTGGCTGAGATAACTTTATAAATATTAATGTTTTAATATTTATAATATACTTTAATTTTACCATCTTGGATCATTTTGGTAAATTTAATTGTAATTTTTATCTTATATGTATATATATATATATATATATATATATATATATATATATATATATAGAGAGAGAGAGAGAGAGAGAGAGAGAGAGATAGAGAGTGTGCAGATAGATAGATAGATAGATAGACAGACAGACAGATAAAGATATCAAATCGTTAAAAAAATAAACCTAATAAATCCCACACTATCAAGCAAGCTCCAAAACTTGTCCCATCGCCATAATGTTGTATCTGTGCCTGTTTTATAAGTATTTTAGTGGAATGTGCTCTGAGGAACTCCTTGCACTTGTACCTCTTTGAGGTACTTACCCCTGACAAGCCCGTTTAGCAACAAAATCCCACCTCTTCACTATAGATGCCAGACAGCTTTCTACGCTAATAGTTTCTTTCCACAAACTGCTAGACTTTGAAATTCCCTCATTGCTCCTTGTTTCCCTGACTGTACTGGCATGCAGAAGTTTAAATGTAATGTAAACCGATATCTCACATAGTCTCCTGTAGACATGGTCTAAAATAGTAGTCTCCCCTTACGTCCGAGTGAAAATATGTCTTGTTTGTGGTAAACAAGAGTAAATAAAAAATAAAGCTTTCAGAAAATTGCTATAATTTCATAATTTTTCACAGTTTTTACACTCATAAAGATGAATCTATAATTTTTTAAGTAGTTGTATTATGCTCCTTTATGTATGTAACTTATATATTTCGTTTCTAATTGTTTGTAATATGAGCGTTGACGGCTATTTCTCTGTTTGTAATATTTACAACTAGCAGGATCTATACCTTGTCGTTGCCTGAGAAAAATATAAAATGATGACTTAATTAAAAATAAAGTCCTAAACTAGCAATTCTGAAAAAACAAAACAAAAAAAAAAAAAAAAAAAAACAACAAAAAAAAAACAGAAATAAATCCATATCAATGTAAGTAATTTCGGAAAGTGAAATAAGATTTCGCCATCTAAAGGTCTTTTAAACTGAGACGTTTATGGTTTCAATCCAGTATCGTTTTTAGGGAAGATGTATTTTTCCCTATACTAAAAAGCAGCTTTGTATCTAAACCTGCACCCACTGAAAAAAATGAATAAATAAATTAAAAAAATAAATAAATAAAAATAAACCCATATTAATGTGAATAATTTAGGAAAGTGAAATAGGATTTCGCCTTTGTGGTTGGGTTTGAGCGATTTGTTTTATAGCATATCAACCCTTTTCGGATTGCTTAATGCAGAATTTGGTTATTTTGGAAATAGTATTAATGTTGCATTCAGTTATTTTGTAGAAGGTTTTTATTCTTCAAGCACTTTGTATCTTCAGTTACTATTTTGTAGTGTTTGGTTTGGTTTGGTTTGATTGTTTTATAGTGGTTGTATTGTTTTAATTCCTGCCCTGAAAAACATGAAGGAGTTCTGCAATGGAAGAGGAAAAAAAGGGTTACAGTATTAATGTTTGGTACATTTTAAGTTAGGAAACCAGTCAGGAAGTGGGGGAAGATAAAAAGAGAAACGGGAAATGGGAAGAAGGAAAAGTGGGTAAAAAGTTAGGTTTGTTGTTTTTGCTTTTGGGTTTAGAAAGGAAGTAGAAAAACAAAAAGCATCAATGTTAGGTGCATTTCGTCTCAGGAAGTCAATATCATCAGACAGCCTGATCTGGTAGCACCAGGCGGCTTTGTGTCTAAACCTGCTCCCACTGGGAAGCCTGGAAATCTTTTTTCCTTTTCCTTATTTATCTGGTGATATGATGCAGTTTTATTTAAATTTTAAATCTCATCTTTTATTTCTTATATATATATATATATGCCGGACAGTCTTCTACTCTAATAGTTTCTTTCCTCAAACTGCTAGACTTTGAAATTCCCTCCTTGTTCCCTGTTTTCCTGACTGTATTAACATGCAGAAGTTTAAATGTAATGTCAACCGACACCGCGCTAATATCCTTTGATAGTCCCCCTGTAAACGTGGTCCCAAATAGTAGTCCCTTATGTCCAAGTGAAAATATGCCTTGTTTGGAATGAACAAGAGTGAATAAAAAAAATTTTTTAAATGACATTGTGTTGCCATTGTACAGTCTCCGGAGAAATTCTATTTCAATTTTTACGGTTTTGTGTAAACGCCACTACTATTCAACTAATGCAGGTTGGAAGATTTCAAAGACAGTAGTGATATATATATATATATATATATATATATATATATATATATATATATATATGTATATGTATATGTATATATATATATATATATATATATATATATATATATATATATATATATATATATATATACTTCCGAATCGATTTATCCAACAATCAGCTGTTATGGAAACCTGTGATTATAAGATTTGCAAAATATTACTGGTCGTAATATTCTACATATTATCCCATCTAAATAGGAATTGCTCCCCTCCACTATCCCTTTCTACCTATCCTATCTCACTAACGTTTAATTCCAGTAATACCAAGGTTTTTAATAAAAAAAAAAAAAATTCCAATCAGACCGTAAAAATCTTTTCACCGACCCATGAAGAAGAATTACTCCAGAAATATGCCCAACTTAGATTTCTACTCTATGATGTGGATTACACAATATACAGCTTGGATCTCATTACCTCACTCCTTTAAAGGACAGTTACCTTGGATTTTACCACGCAATTTGAAACTATCCTTTTCTTCAATTTCCCCCGCTATGTGACTTCTATTTTAATCAATTTTTGATTATGATTTTCCATGTCTAACTAACTTTAGCAAATAGGGTGAATGCCGTTATATCTATTTGCTAATATTTCTCCTCTGGAGAGATGGTAAGCATCAAAACCCTATAGGATAAGGAAATAAAATTTCGAAAGTATTCTTTGTCTTACTTGAAATAATAAAAATCCTTGATTTGAATAAAGGTTTTTTTAATTTCATTGAATCACTATAATTTGCTTATATATATATATATATATATATATATATATATATATACATATATATATATATATATATATATATATATATATATATATATATATATATATATATATATACTAGCAGGGGTGCCTGGCGTTGCTCGGGTGTTTGGAGGTGTATGCTGTGCAAAAAAAGCAAAAAAACAAAAAAAATGGTTAATTTTTTAAAACTTTGACCCCTATTATGACCCCTTAAAATTTATTGTTTCGGGCTCAAATCACTTTATTAAGTTAGGTCCATGTTCAAGGAACCTATATCTAAAATTTCAAGTGTCTAGACCCAAAATTGTCGGAGGAGTTTGGTAGAGTTCTTAAAGGTCAAATCGTTGAAATTTGACCCCTTAACAGCCAAATTTCTGGCTGACACCCGTCACATAGATTTTCCCAAATCTCAGTACCCGGTATTTCAAATTTCGAGTCTATAGACTAAAAATTGACAGAGTTATTGCGTAGGGACATGTACACAGACAGACAGACACACAGACAGACAGACAGACAGGCACGTTCACTTTTATATATATATATATATATATATATATATATATATATATGATTGTTGAGCTGGATTAAATCCGACGATATGAAATAAAATGGAGGTGGAAGGACCTGGATACTCAACGTTTTAGACGTAATCCACTACACTAGTTTACTCTAATTTAGTTTTTTTTTCTCTCATAAAATGTATATACATGTACATATGACATCTAATTTACATAAGGAAAACACGCTGCTCTCCCCCATCATTATATATAGCCCCAATCCTCCGACTCTCTCGTCAATGACCATCCCTCTTGAAGAAGCCCGCATAAATCGGGTGAAACGTTGAGTATCCAGGTCCTTCCACCTCCATTTTATTTCATATATATATATATATATATATATATATATATATATATATATATATATATATACAAATCTGTGGAAATATGATTTTTTTTGTATCAATTATACTTCACTTTTTATATATACAAATTCTTAATTCATGAAACTCAATGTGATTACAGAGCATATAACAAATAAATGACAAAAGTCTATATTCTAAATTTCGTGATATTGACTTTCTTACAATTTATTTCTTTAAGTACGTTGACACCTACAATTCTTGACAGTAACTGTTTTGTAGCACAAAATCATTGGAAGAATTTCAGCGACAGCAGTGATAATTCTGCAAGAGAGAAGAAGAATGACAATTCGGTTGGCCTCGTTTGGTAACAAGAAAGTGGGTTGTGTAGGATTAGCTTGAATATAAAGACAAACTCTTCCTCCAACATATGTAAATCAATTTTATTAAGTCATCGCTTAACAAACAAAACAATGAGGAACCCTGAACAAGTTTAAGTAACAAGCAGTACCCTAACACACTGAGTTGGTTGACAGGGATACATACATTTGCTTAACAGATTAGATCTCACATCCCCGTTGTCCACCATGTAACACCATTCCGTAATATCAACACTAGCTAAAAATGGAGAGAAATGATTTAATTATATTTTGAAGAACGGATAATACTTACTTTCAGCATTTGGTTAAACTTGAGTGTTGCTATGTTCAATTTTCGAGGAGCCAGTTGCTGAAAATAGGTGTTAATGGAGGGAGGTGGAGGCCACTAACATCAATAGTGTTAATTGAAAGGGTATTAATGGTTGTAAATTGAGTTATCTCCTCTTTGTAAATTGGCTGTTTAGTCAGGAGGCAAAATCTTGAAAATTCACTTTAGGGGGTACGGAATGTTAGGAGCAAGCATTCATGTCAGACTGTTAGAGGGGTCCATACTGAAGGTTTTTCAGGTGGATGCCCATTCAATTAGGCCTTTAATAATTTTTTAGAGCAAAAACAAAATGGCCGCCATGGTTGAAAATACAGTACTATTATAATGTGACATAGCTCCATATCTATTTGAGATAATGTTATGAAATTTGCTGTAATTGGAGATAATATTATTTGTGATGTATATTAAACTTTTTTTAGTAAGAATTCCATATTTTTATACATTTAAAATTATTTTATTATCACTTTTTAGCCAAATTTCTGACGAACTTCATTGAGTCATTCTATCTCAATTCACCTGGCAATTACACCCACTAACTCCGAATTACTTGAAAATTGGCACAAAATTTCCTCTTGGAGAGTTAAGATGATTTGCCAAATTATTTGGTTGTAAACGTTATGGTTCAGATTTTAGGAGGGTGTAAAGTTTGCATATTTGGCTACTAAATGTAAGCCATGAAACGTCACAAAATTTCAATGTTATCTAAATTTAAAAAAAATACTTCCACAAATTCAATATTTCTGAAATTTGGTAGGTAAAACATTTAGAGACTGTATAATCCAAATATTTAATTATTTTAACTCTATATTGAATAGAAAAATATTTTGATCAACCAAAAGGAGCCCCCCCCCCTCCAAAAAAAAATAATTTTTAGACCTAAGACGCTTACGGTCAGTATAGAGAAAATACATCTCATTCAATTGTCATAAAACTTCTTTTTTATAGCATCAACTATATGATTGTTTAAGTTCTCCAAAGAATTTGGTGGGGTTCTTTGCCTAGTTTGGAAGATAATTATTGCAAAAAACAAAATGGCTGCCAAAGCAAAAAATGATTTTCTTAAAATATTTTATTTTATTCACTTGTACTTAATCTATGTATAAGAAGTTTATATATGTGATGAATGTAATATATAATAAGTTATTATTATTATCTGTCGGCTCCCACTAGTGTCCGTGTATCGGGTACTGCCATTTTGTTATCTTTCTTCGTTTTTTCCATGAGAAAGGGAAAGATGATAGTGCCATTCGCTGTAGATGTTGTTTATGAGCTTATCAAATAGATATTAAAAAAATAAAGCATGAACACATTTGATTAGTTAAGCTAGTGTTCTTTAGAGTATGATAATGTGCTGATTTGCATAATTTTTATTTGTTCTTATTCTCCAACAGCATGTTCTGAGTTGAGCTGAGCTTCAATATGGAGTCGAGTGTGAGCACCCAAAGCTCTCAGAAGTCTTCCGGTACAAGTATTGATTAGACCCTGTGCCTTTTTTGTCAGAAGAAAGACCCAAAGAAACCTATTAGAAATCTTGGAGAGGTTGGAATTCAAAGGGCCCACATAGCTGCTGCAGAACGCAAGAAGTACAATGATTCTGAAAACTTCCGCACTATAGAAAGAATTCAAGCCATTGATTTTGAGAAAATCATTAAAGAGATTAAAGTCATCAATCACAAAGACTGTTATTCTACCTTCACAAGTTCCTTAAAACTAACACGGCTCAGAACAAAGTATGAACGCACCATTACCTCAAGCAGTGCATCTGAGAGTCCACCACGAAAACCTTCATTACGCAGTAAATCTTCCACTATGAACACTGACTTGTGCATCTTCTGCCAAAAGAAAAGCAACAAAGAAACATACTTAGTTGCCACTTTTGAAATTTCTGACAAAATTCTTGAAGGAGCTCAAACGAGCCATGTTATGCAGTGTCGTCTAGCAGGAGTTACTGATCTTGTAGCGGCAGATGCCAGGTATCATCTTCAGTGTTACGTCGAGTTCAATAGAAAAGCATCCAAGTCCTATACAATTACAGCTGAAACGCCCAGAGATATATGCTTTAACAAAGTCGCATCAGAAGTGTCAACTGGATTGGCACGAGGTGATATCTATTCGCTGAATGATGTTTGGGATAGGTACTCTTCCTTACGCAGAGAATTTGGCATTGAAGCTGGATCATACCGGGATAATAGATTCCGCCTTAAAGAGAAACTGCACCGAATTCTTCCCAGGCAAATATACTTTGTACCACAACTTAATCCACATCAACCACAGCTGTTGTTTTCTACACAGTCATCCAAGATTGCTGTTCAGACATTGAAAAATAAATCTGAGGAAATGGAGACCAACACATTTGTGAATGATCTCAGGCAAACCCAGTTCTCACAATCAGAGACAGATGCAATCCTAACTTTGCATCACTGTGCATTACGCATTAGAAGTGACATAAAATCTCACCCTGGACTTGATAACTGCATATCTGTCAGCAAAGAAAATGCCGAACAAATTATTCCAGAGAGCTTGTTTCTTTTTCTCGGTATTTTGCTGTCAGAGAAAGTGGACAGAGAGTAAGATGACGACTTTGTGAAACGGACCGCATTGAGCATCAGTCAAGACCTTGTCTATGCTGTCTTGAAACGTAAAAGGCTTACACCAAAACATGTTGGACTAGGCCTGGCAATTCATCAGGCGACCCGGTCGAAATCGCTCGTTGAACTTGTCCATCACGCAGGGCACTGTGCCAGTTATGACCAGGTGCGTAGACTGGACACAACTCTTGGAGTTCACTATCTGCAACAGTTTGCAGATAATAAAAACACGCCTATTCCATCGAACGTGTCACTAAACAAGTTCTGTCATTATGCTGCAGACAATATTGACATTATTGAAGAAACATTGGATGGCATGGGAACATTTCATGCAACACAAATGGTTGTGTATCAGAGAGGAGTACCCAAACAGAAACAGCAGGACATTCTTCCTCTTGGGAAATCTAAGTCGTTGAAAGTCCCTCCGGAACTTCATGAGCTTCAGAAGTTACCTTGTCGACCTTGTCGCGAGGATCCGAAATTTACAGACACCTTGAAGGAAACGATGTTTACGCCAGATGATCAGGTGTGCAACGAAGCTTCTGCTAAAGATATGGCTTGGTTTCTTTCTTGAATCCATGGATCTAACAGTGATCATGTTCCTGCATGGACAGGTTTCAACCAACTTACAACTCAAGACAAACATGAGGTCTGCACAATCGGTTATTTGCCACTACTCAATTCACCCGCTCACAAAGATAACACACTATGGACGGTTATGATGCGATGCCTCAGAATTTCTAGCATTATAAATCCTGGTCAGTCTACTGTCATCACTTTGGACCAACAATTGTATTGCAAAGCCAAGGAAATACAGTGGGCCAACAGTGATCAATGCAAAAACATATTTTTACGACTTGGGGGTTTCCACATTATTAAGAACTTTATGTGTGTATCTAAGGAAGCTGGACGGGAGGTTGACCTAAAGGAAATCCTCAGCAATGAACTTTCGCCAGTTCCACTTTCACTTGCAAATACTTCTGGGGTAATACGATTGACAAACAAAGCAGCTTTGGGCAACATTCTCCAGAAAAGAACAACTGTAGAGAAACAACTGCCAATAATAAACCTGAAAAAATCGATGGTCAGGCACTTGTCCAAGCAATTGGAAAACCTGCAAATATCCAAAACTTTGGACAACTCGCTGACCATTTTGTGACCTCAGTCTTTAGTCACTTTAGTCAATCATGCTCCAGAGTCGATGTCGTATTTGATCGGTATGAAGCACATACCATCAAGGATACCACTCGAATTTCTCGGATTGGAAAAAGCCGGCCAATACGTCGCAAAGTGAATAATAGGGACGTACCATTACCTGTTAACTGGAGACAGTTTATTGACCTCCCAGAGAACAAAAAAGATTTAGAACACTTCTTGAGTATGGAGCTGATTCGTCAAGCAAAATTAACACAAAAAGAACGCGATGTTGTGACTTCTGGAGGATTCCATGACAGGATGGCTGCAGAATCATCCCGTAGAACAAACGTCAATTCCTTAAAGTGTAACCACGACGAAGCTGATACCAGAATACTGTTACATTGTAAATGTGTTATAGATCTTGGATTTGAGCGGCTGGTCATTAGTTCCAGAGACACAGACATTCTTGTCCTCCTTGTTCACTTTGCCAGTTACCTAACCAGAGAGATCTGGTTCCAGACAGGAACAGCAAAGAATAGGAGTTTTGTTGCTGTACACAATGTAGTGCTTGATCCTGTTCTTCGTCGCAACCTTCCCGGATTCCATGCCATATCAGGCTGTGACACAGTCAGCCAATTTTGTGGCATTAGCAAAACAACAGCCTAGAAAACATTCACCAGTTATGGTCCCTTACTGGATGGACTTGGACGCGGCACACTCACAGAACAAACTCTGACTGATGTAGAGAAATTCATCTGCAGGCTCTATTCCAACAATGAAAATGACACAAAAATCAATAATGTGCGTTTTAAAATGTTCCTCAAGGGTTCCAAAGATCCTGAGAGGTTACCACCAACTCGGTCTTCCTTGAAGTTGCACATACAGCGAGCACATTATCAGTGTAAAGTTTGGCTCTCTTCACTGATCGCATGTTCAGACATTTGTACCCCGGTTGGAAATGAATGGAATCAGGATGGCACAACTGGAAATATACTGCCTCATCTGATGAGCGATGAGCCATTGCCAGAGATTTACCTTAAACTCACACAATGCCAGTGCAAGAACTGTGAATCTCAAAGATGCAGTTGTCGTCTGAAGAAACTGAGATGCACCACTGGTTGTGGTTGTTCTGCGGAAACTTGTTGAAATCCTTTGAACTGTGTCCATGATGATTCAGACTAGATTATATTTTCATGTTTTTTGGTTATTTTAGCATGAGACCATCTTATAAATGTTATGATAACATCATAAATTTTAAAAATCGGTGATTTAGTCATAATTTTACAATGGTTTTCATCTTTGATTTGAATAAAAAGTGATAATAAAATTATATTAAAAATATTTCATGATTTTATCTTAAATACACATGAAGCTATGTCAGTTATAAGTGCTGTATTTTCAACCATAGCGGCCATTTTGTTTTTGCTCTAAAAAATTAATAAAAGCCTAATTGAATGGGCATCCACCTGAAAAACCTTCAGTATGGACCCCTCTAACAGTCTGATATGAATGCCTGCTCCTAACATTCCGTACCACCTAAAGTTATTTCTAGGCCTCTTTTCAGGTTTTGCCTCCTGACTAATGTTGGAGGGGGGTGGGCTGCTTTTGGATGAACAAAATATTTTTCTATTCAATATAGAGTTAAAATAATTAAATATTTGGATTATACAGTCTTTAAATGTTTTACCTACCAAATTTCAGAAATATTGAATTTGTGGAAGTATTTTTTTAAAATTTAGGTAACATTGAAATTTTGTGACGTTTCATGGCTTACATTTAGTAGCCAAATATGCAAACTTTACACCCTCCTAAAATCTGAACCATAACGTTTACAACCAAATAATTTGGCAAATCATCTTAACTCTCCAAGAGGAAATTTTGTGCCAATTTTCAAGTAATTCGGAGTTAGTGGGTGTAATTGCCAGGTGAATTGAGATAGAATGACTCAATGAAGTTCGTCAGAAATTTGGCTAAAAAGTGATAATAAAATAATTTTAAATGTATAAAAATATGGAATTCTTACTAAACAAAGTTTAATATACATCACAAATAATATTATCTCCAATTACAGCAAATTTCATAGCATTATCTCAAATAGATATGGAGCTATGTCACATTATAATAGTACTGTATTTTCAACCATGGCGGCCATTTTGTTTTTGCTCTAAAAAATTAATAAAAGCCTAATTGAATGGGCATCCACCTGAAAAACCTTCAGTATGGACCCCTCTAACAGTCTGACATGAATGCTTGCTCCTAACATTCCGTACCCGCTAAAGTGATTTCTAGGCCTCTTTTCAGATTTTGCCTCCTGACTAGTTTAGAGTGTCTAACATTAGATGGTTTTAGCTGCCAGTCAATTTGCAGATGTGATAATGTTAAAAAACTGTACATTTTTATTGAAGAGTGTGAGTTATTAAACATGCTGAAGGTGAAAAAAATGAGTTATCTCCCTTTTGTAGATTGGCTGTTTAAAGTATCAACACTAGATAGCTCTGGTTAGCAATCAATTTGCATAGGTAGTAGTGTTAAAAGCTGTACTTTTTATTGAAAAGAATGAGTTATTCATAGTGCTATGACGAGAGAATATTCTTATTGTTTTGACTCTCAAGTATATATCAGACACAGACACAGTTAATCAATCAAGAACCACATCACTCTATCTAAAAACATATAAGATATTAACTGATATATACTCAAGTCAAAATAATGAAAAGAACATTCTCTTGTCATAGCCCTAGTTATTAAACATGTTGAAGGAGAAAAACCCGAGTTTTCTTCCCTTTGTAGATTGACTGTTTAGAGTGAATAACACTAGATGGCTCTGGTTAGCAGTCAATTTCTATAGGAAGTAGTGCTTTTTTTTTTATTGAAAAATGAAAGTTATTAAACATG
>NC_136524.1:46217986-46257986 GCF_053919585.1 Euprymna scolopes | reverse complement strand
AATATATATATATATATATATATATATATATATATATATATATATATATATATATATATATATATATATATATATATATATATATATATAAGTTCTTATCTCCCAATCAGCAAGAATTGTCATCATACACTGATGATTGCATAAGTGTGTCTGTGAGTATAAAAAAAATCATTATTATTCAATTATAATTATCAAGCCCCTTTAAGAATACTTAAGAATGGACACTGTCTGAGAAGAGGTAGTCAACTAGCATTTATGCAATGTTCACGACTTCCTGTCGTTCGAACACTCTGGATTGTCTAATGTCCGCACTGGTATTGAGCATTTATTAGTTTTTAATTCCCTTTATTCTTGTGGCGATTGTTTGTTGGCCCGGAAGTAGAGACTTATCAAATGGGTTTACTAACATTTCATCAACTGATATTTAATCACCCAATTATTAATCACGGACATATAATCACTAGTCATTTAATTACATGGTTTTTCATCGGGTGGGCTCTTAATCGCTCGACACAGAGACAATTAATCATGTTCCAAGGAAAAAAATAAAATTTATGTGATTATGTTCTTATTATTTTTAGCCCCTTTGACAATTGACAATTTTGGAGTTATTTTTACAAGAGATTAAAATCTATAGGGTAAAACTGTCCCTCCCCCCTGCCAATCAGTGCAAGGGTTAGAGAGGCTATCTGTTCGCTGAAAGTAAATATCAGCCACTTTTTTAAAAAACTTTTTAGCAAATAAACAATAAACATAACATTTATTTTAGTGTGGTGAAATGTTAGGTGATTAAAAGACTGCACATTAGCAAATGGAGTCAAAGGTAGCTTCATGACTGGGTTCAAATCTCCCAATCGCCAGGAATTTTCATCCTACACTGATGACTGCATAAGCATGAAACACTAGTGTCTATAGGTATAAAAGTATTATTATTTACTAAAACAAAAAAGTTCCACCCGGCTTTGCTTCGATCCCATGTACTGTTCATAACTTTATGTGCATATGTATATATTAAAAAGTGTGAATATGTACAGTAATGCCTTTCTATATAGTAGACTTCCTTAAGTACCATAGGGAAATGTTAGTAGAGACCGCAGACGTTTTTAACTTTGACTCCAATTATGACCCCCTTA
Source organism: Euprymna scolopes (assembly GCF_053919585.1). Classification (NCBI taxonomy): domain Eukaryota; kingdom Metazoa; phylum Mollusca; class Cephalopoda; order Sepiida; family Sepiolidae; genus Euprymna; species Euprymna scolopes. The sequence continues at coordinate 46,256,853 of NC_136524.1, read as the reverse complement.
ACATTTATTGTTTTGGGCTCAAATTAAATTAAAATGTTTGACCCATGTCCAAGTAACCTACATCTAAAATTTCAAATGTTTGGACCCAAAATTCGTGGAGGAGTTTGGTAAAGCCTGCAAAGGTCAACTCTTTCAACCCTGACCTCTTGGCAGCGAAATTTTCGCCCAAAAACTGATTAAAAAGCTTGCTGCATGTCTGAATACCCTTTATGTAAAATTTCAAATGTTTAGACCCAAAATTGGCTTAAAAGTTTGCTAAAGATCGCAAAGGTCAAATCTTGTGAACGTTGACCCCTTGGCAGCCAACTTTTCGGCCAAAAACCGATTTAAAGCTTGCCCTATGTCTAAATACACTTTATGTAAAATTTCGAATGTTCAGGCCAAAAATTGGCTGAGTAATTTCGTAAAGACCGCAGAGGTCAATTTTTTAAAACTTTGACCCCTATTATGACCCCTTAAAATTTATTGTTTTGGGCTCTAATCAAATTATAAAGTTGGATCCATGTCCAAGTAACCTACATCTAAAATTTCAAGTGTTTAAACCAAAAATTGGTTGAGGAGTTTGGTAGAATTTTCAAAGGTCAAATCATTGAACTTTGATCCTTTAACAGCAAAATTTCTGGCCGAAACTGATTAAAAAGATTTTCACAAATCTCAATACCCCGTATGTCATATTTCGAGTCTGTAGACCGAAAATTGACAGAGTTATTTGGTAGGGAAATGCACACACACACACACACACACACACACACACACACACACACACATTTTCACTTTTATAAATATACTAGCATGGGTGCCCGGCATTGCCCGGGTGTTTGGAGGTGTATGTTGAGCAAAAACAAAAAACAATGGTCAATTTTTTTAATTTTGACCCCTATTATGACCCCTTAAAATTTACTGCTTTGGGCTCAAATCAATTTATTAAGTTACATCCATGTTCAAGGAACCTATATCTAAAATTCCAAGTGTTTAGGCCCCAAATTGTTGTAGGAGTTTGGTAGAGTTCTTAAAGGTCAAATTGTTGAACTTTGACCCCTTAACAGCCAAATTTCTGGCCGAAAACCGATCACATAGTTTTTCCCAAATCTCAGTACCCTGTATATCAAATTTCGAGTCTGTAGACTAAAAATTGACAGAGTTATTGCATAGGGAAATGTATACAGACAGACAGACACGTTCACTTTTATATATATATATATATATATATAAATTAAATTAAAATGATGACGAATAAAAGTTACATAGTGTTACGTTATTGTGACGACTAGAGGTATTCACTACAACATATATATTATAAATAAAAAAAAGTAAAAAGAAACAGAGAATGGAGTTAAAAAAAAATTATTGTAAACAAAAAGTGAATATAACAAAAACTTTTTAACAGTAAACAGAATAATCTAAGGGAGATAATAAAGTTTTTGTTCTAGCAATACACCCCAAGTTAAAAGTACTTAAATAACATTCAAAGATATATTTTCTTTCGCCAATATTAAAATTTTAAAAAAATCTATATTTTTATATATATATATATATATATATATATATATATATATATATATATATATACCAAGATGTTGTCTGTTGTGGTTTGTTTAAAGAATGGTTTATTAGGCTTGACGTTCAGTGTACTTATTCATGACCAAGTTTCATTCATTTCTCGTTATTTGGCCGGAGTTAGATTCTAGCAAGAAGGTCGCCCCAACTTTGCGTCCCTTTCAATTTGGTGTATGAATCAATTACTTGTTTTACAAATGCATACACTTCTATTTATAGTAATCGCTGGAGAATGTTCCAGAATTCAATAATTTAGAACACTTAGTTTTTGGAACCTTCTGGAACCAATGAAAAATGAATATTTTCATATTATTATTTATCGGACTACTGCTCTCATCTTGAGTGTGATTTTCACAATGTTTCAGTCGATGTAACCTCTGATCTTATTCAGGTGTATCTTGTCGAACTTGGGAATGTTTCTGTCGAACTTGGGAATTTGGATGGAATTATTAGTGGAATCCTTTATTTACTTCACAAAGGTAGCATGCTCTTGTTCCATCAACCATGACTGGATAGAGTTTCTAAGTAATTCGCAATTGTATTTTTTCAGTCACCCACACTGAGGATTGAACCTTCACCCTTCAGGAGAAAATCACTTTTACAATTGATTCTTCTAAGTACTCTAACCACTGCCCCATGGGTCGTTGCGGTCCGCAAGGATCCATGGGGCAATGGTTAGAGTACTTGGAAACAATCTTGACTATAAACCTTTTTTGTTATGAATATTTTACCGGAGGGGGGGTAACCATGAATTGGAGCTGAGTGGAAGTCAGGTATCTAACATGAAAATAACAATAGAGTAGAAAAAGACTAGCAATGTTTGTTCTGTGAGAAAGAGGCTGTAGGGAAGAGAAGGGGAACATCCTTCCCACTAGATTTCGAAGTTGATTTGTACTCTATCAAGGCAGGGAAGAGTGCTCTGATTGGCACCTCAAAATAAGAAAGAAGAGGAAGAAGAAAAAGAAGAAGAAGAGTATTATATCATCATCACAAGTTATTGCATCTCAATACGGTCACAATAACAAAATTAGCGTATGATAGCAAGAAAGACAGACAGAGTATTAAGTTAAATATTTATTGAAAAGAAACAAAATGGTCAAAAATATCTCTTGTTGATAAAAAGTTTCCGAGGAGAAAATAACAAAGTCCTTGTTATTAAGGTTTGTTAGAAGTGAAAATAATTAGAAATGTCTCTCGTTGATAGGATGTTTTGAGACAAAGAAAATATCCAAGTTCTTGTTATTAAAGTTTTGTTGCCGTTGGTGGGCGAACAGCCTCTGCTACTATAAGAAGGAAAGCACAAAGACATTACAGTTAGTTGCTTCTGCTGTTGCTGTTGTCATTGCATCAACCCCTGCCACCACTGCTTCTGGTTAGCTGAAGCGGCAAACCCTTAGATATTGTGCATGCAGACGTAGTTGTAGACATATCGTACAGGTATGAACAATAGAAAATTTTTGCTGTCAGATGTGTCGTAACGATACGGCTAGCCTTGCCATAGGGAAATGTTTGTTTCCCTAATTCTGCATTTGTTTTATTTCTATTTGAACCTCGTGTGTTTGTGAATGAATTTAAATTAAGTTTGTCATTTGTGGCCATTTTATAAATATTTTTTATCACATATATTTGTATCCCATCTATCAAAATCTACTAGCCTTCTCTCTCTTAGCGTAGCTATTTCCTTGGGCAATGGTTTTGCCAGATAATTCTTTGCTATAATGAACTTTGTATTGTAGTGGAAGGATGGGCACACAAGGCAGAGTTTTTGACACCTTAATGCGTTGTTAACAATCGATTGAATATCATAGTGAAGCATTGGTTGGTGCCATTTTTGTTTATGAATCGACACTGTCGTGTTATTGGCTGCTCCTGCTGATGCAAGCTGTGTTTTGTTTACATGTAGTTATAGGCTTGATGGAAATTTTATGACTGTTCTTGAAGGAGATATTGTTTTTAGAAGAGATTACACCCCCCTAATATTTTTACTTGTTTTATAAAAGATAAAATCGACTTTTCTAAGTATTCATTTTCTACCTAGCTGAATATGTTTTTAGTGGTATTATATTGTTATTTTTGGCACCAGATGTATATCATCGTCGATGGTTACAATAACAAATTTAGTGTATGGTAGCAAGAAATACAGACAGAGTATTAAATTAAATATTTAATGAAAGACACGAAATGGTTGAAAATGTCTCTTGTTGATAAGGGGGTTTCCGAGAAGAAAATAACAAAGTCCCTGTTATTAAGGTTTGTTAGAAGTAAAAAAGAATTAGAAATGTCTCTTGTCAACAGGATGTTCCGAGATGAAGAAAATATTAAAGTCCTTGTTATTAAAGTTTGTTGTTGTTGTCGGTGGGTAAACAGACTCTGCTCCTATGAGAAAGAAAGGGCGAAGACATTTTAATTAGCTGCTGCTGCTGTTAGAGAGAGAAAGAGTAATCCATATGATTTGTGACATGTACTTCTGCCACCACTGCTAGTCAGCTGGAGTGGTGAGCACTTATATATTGCGTGCGCAGACAAAGTTCAGTTGTAAACAATAGAAAACTTTTGCTGCCAGATGTGTCATAATGATACGGTTAGCCTTGCCATAGTGAAATATATGGCCCTGAAGGTTTTTTGGTTGGTTTATAGATGGAGAAGGGGTGAAGGAAATGAGGCCATAGAGGTCACAACAAAGAATACGTTTAATTGACAACGTTTGAAGTATGTAGAATCTGACTCCATGCAAATAAGGACAGACGAATATTGAAGGTTGAGAACCGGTTTTATTTATTAATGACAGTTTTAATTAGAAGAGATAAAGTGTTCGTAGGATGTTTGTAGGTGTGTATGCATTGATAAGGAAAGAACTTTTGTAGGCTCGTATAATTTAACAAAGAAAGAATGTTCGTAAGCGTACTTATCTTTTCGGACGATGGGGGTGGTAAGTGGGTGGCTGGTCGTGCTACTGTCGGTGATATGTGTCCTGGCTTTTAACTTGAGAGCGGCGACTTCTTTCCTCAACAGCTAGCAGCACGGCGTCTTCGCCTCCTATGTTTTTCTCCTTTTTCTTTTTCCTTTTTTTCTTTGGTTGTGTGAATTAGGCATTGGTTAGAATTGAAGGCGTTTTTGGCCCATAACATGAGAGCGTAGTCGGCTTCAGTTCACTGGTGCCTTATTTCTTTTTCTTCTTCATCTCTTTAGGTCGGGTGGGAGAATCCGTCCGTGCGTTCACTGACGCAGCAGGGCGAATCTCCTCTCTCTCCTTTTTGGTCCCCTCATTTTATAGTCGCAAACCGGCTCCCAGTGACTGTGATATTTTAGGCCTTTATTTTAGGCGCGGAGCTCTGCCATTGGTTGATAATTCTTTTGTGGTTATCTTATTTTTTCTTCACAAGCGGAAGCGATGCGTGGAGCCATGTGCAAACGACGATTTTTTATTTTGCCTCTCATGGTGGATGTGTTAACATCAGATTGCTGCCAATTCTCGTCATGTTCCCACAAATGTTTGTTTCCCTAATTCCGCATTTGTTTTATTTCTATTTAAACCTGGTGCGTCTGTGAATGAATTTAGACTAAGTTTGTCATTTGTGGCCATTTTGTAAATATTTTTTATCACATATATTTGTATGTCCATCTTTCGAAATCTCCTGCCCTTCTCTCTCTTAGCATAGCTATTTCTTTGGGCAATTTTTTTTCCCGATAATTCTTTGCTATAATGAACTTTGTATCGTAGTGGAAGGATGGGCACACAAGGCATAGTTTTTGACACCTTAATGCGTTGTTAACAATCGATTGAATATCATAGTAAAGTATTGATCAGCGCCATTTTTGTTTATGAATGGACGCTGTCATGTTAATGGCTGCTCCTGATGTTTGGGTGTCTCTGCTCTTGCTGATGCAATCTGTGTTTTGTTTACATATAGCTATAGGCTAGTCAGGACCTCAGTGCTTTATCCTTCGATGTTGGCATTTTTTTTTCTGTGTGAAACATCCGGTCACAGGCACTGCATATGTGGGTGCCGGGGTTGTGTCGTCTATAGTGTCTCAGCTCTAAGGCGTCTCCAATCTTTCTCTCTATTTCTTTCTTTCTTTTGTGGAGACTGTTCCGCCAATCGTCAAGACTGGCGGACTGCATGATGATGATGATGATGATGATGATGATGATGATGATGATGAGCTACGGGCTAGATGGAGTTTTTTTTGTTAATTTGTATGTGAGCACAGTCGATAGCATCATAAAAGAATGACGTCATATTTAAACAGAGAAAAAGAAGTATAAAGAATCCTTATGATGTCACACAACAATAATATCATCCATGAAAACAGAGAGAGGCAGGGTGGGAGAAATCCTTTATGATTGCGTGTGGAGTAGTGGGAGAAAGAGAGAGAGAGAGAGAGAGAGAGAGAGAGAGAGAGAGAGAGCCTGGCAAGAGGATAGTTCCTGCTACAAGTAAAATATTCCAAACAACAGTACTAGCCTTTGGGCTATGTTGTTGATTCTCTATTGCAGTAATGTTAACATTGCCATAATATTGTATTAATTTCATGTGCAATAAATTAAATATATAAGATCACAGTGTAGTATCTGTTCTGATGCTAGATGCTGCACTTCCATTTCTTGCTTTCTTCCGGTAGCGGACCAGTCCTTCACAACTGAGACAATTTTTCATTTTTGTACCTTTTCTCTACGTTAAAAAACGACCCTGGTGTCTAACTCTGTCCCATGGGGAGGCATTGTAAATAGGTACACTCAATTTAGTTTGTCCTCAGTCAATGGAAGGGAAACCCTTTTTGTACTAAAGCAATTTTTATTTTTGCCTATTTCCAGAGTACCCATTTTTGAGGAGCTGGTTTACCCCCACAATAAAAATGACATAAGGACACATATTGCTCCCGTTGGGAAGTAATTAAATACTAACTTCATGGCTTAGTGGGGGATGCCCTTTTCTCTACCCTGCAACCTCTCTCCCACAGAAGAGACGTTGCGAGCCTGTCTTTGTTTTATCGTTATTTCCATGGCAGATGCTCGTCTGAACTCCAATCTCTGGTCCCCCCTCGCCAATCTTTCACGAAAAACACCCGTCTAGCTGAATCCACTGTGAAAAATTTCCCCCACTCTGTATCTGTGCCTAAATCAAAGCACGGATTCCATGAACAAAGCTTCTTTCTTAGAACTGCACGCCTGTGGAACTCTGTTCCGTCTGCCTGCTTCCCTCCAGACTACAACTTGGATGTCTTCAAGTCCAATGTTAACAAATTCCTAATGAACCGCCCCCTTAAGTAAACACTTCAGCAAATCTCCTCAATAAATTAATGTACTTGCAATAACCCTTATCCCTGAGTGGCTTCCGGGCCTTGATAAGTGGTGACCACTGTGTAAAAAAAAAAAAAAAAAAAAAACTAACAGTATTCGAAGCCCAAATAAGATCTTTTTAGTATGACTAAATTACACTAGCTTTTCCAAGGATTGGGGCACATTCGCTAAGTGATGTTGCCTTTATTAACAATACTAAGCTGGATACTCAACCAGACTAGATGAATTCTTGTCCTTAAATCTAGTAATACCAAAAGACAAAAAAAAATAATAAAGAAGATATACTATAGCATATTTAAATGGCCAATTAGGGAGAGGAAAATTGATGGTCTTAATTCTTTACAAACTCAAAATTTGAGAGAAAAATGGCACTTCTACACTATTGGGACGAAATTTTGTAGTCGATAAATGGAGTTTTCAGATAAAAAAAAAACAATGTTTTCTACTGATTTTTTTTTTTTGTTAAATCTAATAAGTTACAATGGTAGCTTCCAAATTATGCAGTCGAAATTACCTGAATATTATTGACTTATTAAACAAAACAACTTTAATCATATTAGCAGGTGAAAAATTGTGGCCATCTTCTGTAAATCGAAATGGAAAATTACCTCCCTTCTGAACTCTCCTGTGTCTTATGATCGTTTTCATCAAATTCTATTTTTCATTTTCTTAAATAAATAATATTCTACCTTATCAATTTTCGTAATTTTTTGATATAATCGTCTTAAAAATATGAGGAATATGTAGATACCATTGTTTTCATGCGAAATGCAGAATTACGATTTCTGAAATTTCGTCCCAATATTGTAGAAGCACAGAAAAATTTCAATGGAATATTCGAATATCTATGTATTTCGTATAGAATTGAAGTGTTTTGCCCCAAGAAAATGGTCCCCTTGATTTCTGGGAACTTTGACCGAAGCAAAATAGAACGAGAGAGAAAAACTTGTCACGTATGTGTAATGTGTGTAAGAACATTTGCATATACAAACACGAAATGAATATAAGCAGATATACTTTAAAAAATATACATGCATTTCGAAACACACACACGAACACGTACACGTACGCACTCACACACTCACATGTACACATATATACATGCAAATATGCATATTTTAAACAATTAGCAAAGCTCATTTTGTGTGCGTAGATCCAATGCTTTTGTTTTCTGTTTGTATCTATGTGCGTATATAAGTATATACATGCATGCATTCATACACACACCACTCTGTGTACGTGTCTGTAACAAACACACACATATACAGAAATATACACGTAAACTGCAAACTCGAACATATATGTACACACACACACACTCACACGTATATACACACACACACATATATACACATATATATATATGCACACACATATATATATATATATATATATATATATATATATATATACACACGAGCAAACAGTTAATAAAACATGTTAAAAAACACTTTGAAATGAGTAAAAAACATATTTAATTTGAAAAGGAAACACTAGATAAGTGGATAGTCCTTAATCTGCGGAGTTTCGAAGAAATACTTTCCTTCTCATCAGAGGGTAGGAATTAGCAAAATGCAGGATCGGATTTTGCATGCAAAAGTATTTGATGAAACAACAAGTAAGTCAAAGATCTTACTTGATAACAAAAAAGTGAAGCAGAGGGAATACGGTGAAGAAAAAGGTGATTACACATGAATGGATAGTCTGGTGGAAGATAAATAATCCAGTGACGGTAAAATCCAAGTATATAACTTCAAGAAGGTCAATTGAATTTCCATTATATTCCTCCAGCCTTGACAGACGTGTTTTAAATATTCTCTCCAGTGCTTTTTCTTTTAATGATTTGGAATTCATTCCATTTGCGATTTTTTCCAAGGAACTCTGCCTTTTGGATCATTTTGGACCATTTGGAATTTACTCATTGGATTGGAAATTTTTAATTCGACCGTTTTGGATTTTACCATTCTTGGATTTTTTACCCTTCACCGGACTATCCATTCATGTGAAATCTTTTTATCATTTTTCTTTTACCTCCTATTCCCCTTACCTCACCCTTTTTTTTTAAATCAAGTATGAGCTGTGACTTACTTGTAGTTTCATTAAATACTTTTATATGCAAAATCCGATCCCGCATTTTGCTAATTCCTGCCCTCTGATGAGAAGGAGAGTATTTCTTCGAAACTCCGCGGATTAAGGACTATCCACTTATCTTGTGCTTCCTTTTTTAAAATTAAATATGTTTTTAACTCTTTTTCAAGATGTCTTTTAACATGTTTTATTAATCATTTGTTCATATATATATATATATATATATATATATATATATATATATATATATATATATATATATAAATACGCATATTTTAAAGAATTAGTAAAGCTCATTTTGTGCGCGTAGATCTTGTTTTCCTGGAATCCATTAAGACCAAAAGATAGAAAAAAAAGAAGAAAAAGAGCAGAAAAAAAAGAAGAAAAAAAAAGAAGAAAGAAAAGATAGAAAAAAAGAAGAAAAAAGAGAAGAAAAAAAAGAAGAAAAAAGAAGGAAAAAAAGAAGAAAGAAAAAGATAGAAAAAAAGAAGAAAAAAGAGAAGAAAAAAAAGAAGAAAAAAAAGAAGAAAAAAAAGAAGAAAGAAAAAGATAGAAAAAAAGAAGAAAAAAGAGAAGAAAAAAAAGAAGAAAAAAAGAAGAAAAAAAGAAGAAAGAAAAAGATAGAAAAAAAGAAGAAAAAAGAGAAGAAAAAAAGAAGAAAAAAAAGAAGAAAAAAAAGAAGAAAGAAAAAGATAGAAAAAAAGAAGAAAAAAGAGAAGATATACTATAACACAGTTAACTGGTTAATAAGTGAGAAAAAAATTAATATCCATAACTTCTTGATTAACTCTACTTTTTGGGGGGTACAAGTAAAGTGTAATGGAATAATCGAACACCTATGCATCTACTCCCCCCCCCACTAGTCTCATATAAAGATCAAGGAACCCCGTTCCGTCTGCCTGCTTCCCACCGGACTACAACTTGGATGTGTTCAAGTCCAATGTTAACAAATTCCTAATGAACCGCCCCCCTTAAGTAAACACTTCATCAAATCTCCACACTAACGTAATGTACTTGCAATAACCCTTATCCCTGAGTGGCTTCCGGGCCCCTTGATAAATGGTGATCACTGTGTAAAAAAAAAAAAAAAAAAAAAAAAAAAAAAAAAAAACCTTGCTTTCTGAGAACTTTGACTGAAGTAAAATGAAACAAAAACTATTTATTTTATTTTTATTATCGGAATCCTTTTGGTATAAGTAAGTTATATATTTATTTATTCGCGGACAATTATCCTCATCTCTTAGTCGTTGTTTCACAATGTTTCAGCCCACTATTCCTCTGGCCTTCGTCAGGTAGTAGGCAGTAATTACTGAGGATACAGTTAAGAGACTCAGCATTCCTATCTTGTTATGGTTTACCACCTGATGAAGGCCAGAGGAATAGTTGGCCGAAACGTCGTGAAACAATAACAATTAGAATACGAGGATAATAGTCCGCAAATAAATAAATAAATAAATAAAAAATATTTATTTGAGGCTGATGCAAACTCTCAAATGCTGATTTAAATCAATAACATCTTGAATGTTTTAGGGATAGGCCGAAAGTGCTTTTTTCTGGCTAACCGGAAAACTGTTGGCAGTCTATACTTAGCAGAGGGTTGGGAGGGGCTTTACAAACCAACAATTTTCTTTTTGTAAATACCACAAACGTTGTTCCCCTCACACCACCATGATGAAATTCTTTTATTAATTTGTTTCACGAACACTTTTTTTTTTTGTAAATAAAGCATTTTAAAAACAAATTGGGTATTATATAAGTAGGATCAGCCCATAGAGTGAATGAGTCGAGTCTAGCATATGGCAAGTTCATATGGAAGAGACAAATAGTTTGCGTCCCCTCCCCAAACGATACAGGGATCCATGCCTAAGGTAACGAATGAACTTTTATAAATTATGCTCCTAGCATTTTGTTTAAATAAAAGTTTTAACATTTGTACTTAAGCAACAATCATCGTTCTTTCATTAATCTCTGGTCCCTCTTGCCAAACTTTCACAGAAGCACTCGACTAGTTACAACCAAATGGGTACATATTCCCCCCTTTCTTGGCTAAGTATCGAATTACCTCCAAAGTATCCCAAGTAACGGCCAGTTCTTAACAAGCTATCAATTTACCCAAAACTATCAACCCTTCACTTTATGACGGAAATATGATTAATGTTCAAGTACTTAACTCTTATTCCTTGTAAACAATTTCCCCCACTCTCTATCTGTTCGTAAATCTAAATGCACTTTCCATGAACAAGGATTTTTTTCTAGAACTGCCTGCCTGTAGAACACTGTTCTCGGCTAATTACAATACAATAGCCTTCAAGTCCAATGTAAACAAGTTCTTGTTGAGTCATTCTCTTAAATAATCAAATTTTAACCAATCTGCACTATTACCGATTACTACACTACCACCTTAAATTTATAACCCCTTATCCTTGAGTGGCCTTTGGGCTTTGATAAGTGGTAACTCCCTTGAAAAAAAAAACCCCCAAAAGAACCTGTGCCCATTTCTTTTTCTTCAATAAAATCAATTATCAAGGCTAAAAGCCACTTGTATATATGGGATAATGAGATCAATAGGTCAGTTGAATCATGAATAATAGTATGAGAGGATTAAACAAGGAATAAGAGTTGAGTACATGAACATTAATCATATTTCCATCATAAAGTGAAGGATTGATATTTTTGGGTAAATTGATATCTTGTTAAGAACTGGCCGTTACTTTGGATATTTTGGAGGTAATTCAATACTTCGACAAGAAAGGGGGGGGGAATATGCACCCATTTTTTTAAATTAGCAATATGTGCTAAAATGTTTTTGACTCATGATGGGGATATGACTCCAATGATTCCGAGGATCATTTTTATAACCACAGCTATAACAATCAACCAATCAGAAGCTTCAAAAGTTATTATAAAAAATGTTGAATTTTGGGTTCAATCAGTTTGCCATCAGCCTCTGTCTCGAAACGCCATCTTTGTTGCTAGGAATTACTTAACACTCAAGATCGGGACTGCACTGATTCTTCGCCGCCATCTTTGTAACTAGGAATTACTTAACACTCAAGATTGGAACTGCATTGATTCTTCGCCGCCATCTTTGTAACTAGGAATTACTTAACACTTGAGATCGGAACTGCATTGATTCTTTGCCGCCATCTTTGTTACTAAGAATTACTCAACACTCGAAATCGTGACTGCATTGATTCTTCACCGATTTGATTTACTGCTGCCATCTTTGTTCAACATAATGTCTTAACATTTACAATATACTACCCCAAAAAATGTTTATACAAAAATGAGTCACCACTTAATAAGGCCAACAACCACTCAAGCATCACAGTTAATGAGATGGATGATAATGTTAGGAAAGGATTTTTATACTAATGAGTTACCATCCATTAAGACTAAAAGCCACTCAAGGATAACGATTAATGAGATGGATGGATTGCCAGTTGAATGATAAAGAATATTATGAGAGGACTAAAAACGATGGATTTTTAATTACCCATGAGGATGGTTTATACCAAACCCTGCAAATCTTGTTTAATTGTCTGTTTGTTTCCATACACACTGGATGATGTCATGCACTTAAAGACACTAGACAAATCATTTATGACGTCACAACGAAATTATGTCATAAAATAAGTGGAAGGATAACGAATCATGATCTGAAGAGTTTAAGGTTGTCTATTTGGTCAGTGACTATCTAAGAAACACATGTCTATCTCTGATGAGTTGTTTGGTAAACTTCTGCTATTCAACAAAACATGTGTAAGACGTACTACATTAACATATGAATGAAATATTATGAGTGTGAAATAAATGCATCTTCTAGTTTTGCAATGATAACTAACAATACATCACTGCCCCCCTCAAATTTCAGAGAAATTCTAGTTAACAACACCAAAATACTACACCACAAAACAAATGTAAAAAAAAAAACTTAAAATCCTTGAAGCTATCTATATCAAAACGCAAAAACCTAGCCTGAATCAGGTCATATTTCAGAATACTACCAATACGTTCAAATGCCTCGCATACTCCTCCACATCTCTCCACACCCATCCGTTCCTGCCATTGACCCTAGAACAGGCATGCTCTCCTCACTTTCCCCTACCACACCAATGCCAACACTGCTGTCAGCAGTAACAACGGACTTCGTTCACGTCCCAACTACTGTTTAAATAAATATCTTTCCAAAATTCCTTCCCGGGACTAACACACATTCCTGATGATATGAAGACGATTTCACAAAAAGTTAACAACCACGGACACTTCGACAAGAAAAAAAATGCTTGAATCATACATTAAATGAAATAAATTAATAATAGTACTTATTAAGTACTAGTAAATATTCAGAAAGTATTATTGTGCTCCACAGTTCAATACAAATAATAAAATCATGTTGTATGAGATAATGTTTAATTTACTCCTTCAGTTCAGTATCTCTTAGCAGACAATGTTATTTTCTTTTTTTCGAATGTTCCCTTTCTTTACATAATGTTGTCATGATGTGTCAAATCATCACCTTCATTTTAGCAAACAATGACTATGCTTGACGAAGAAACAATCATGTGACCGACATATCAGGAGTAAAACTTTTTGTTTTAAATCCAAACAAAACAAAAGAAATATAAAAACTTTACTTTTCACAATTAACAAAATTAAGATGTTTAAATCCGCACTGAAATTAATATAGACACAGTCAATAAATACCAGAAACTGTTTTGATTGGGACAAGTTCAGTTGGGAATTAATTTTAGTTATTTGTTTATCGGTAGTGTTCTTGTAACATCAACACTCTTTCATAAAGAAAGTGCTTCATCACCAAAATATTTTTCAATTTGGCTATGGATTTTTATCCTGATCCCGCAAAATCAACAGACATTAGACTATTCCAGTAATGATCCGGTCCCTGTTGATTTTGTGGCTGGATTTTAGTTCTGTGCAGTTCTAGGAGGTCCACCCACCCAGGCTTTGCCTTCTCTCTTTGAGAAGGGGTTAGTTCATTGTCAATCGCTTGAGGTGCCCTCACCAGAGAATGTTGACAGGGATGTCCAAGCACTTTTTTTGCGGGTCAGAGTGTGCCCTCTTTTGGAGCACTGACTTTTAAATCCCACTTTATGGCCCTGGTGTCTAAGTTCTTGCTGTGGGAAAGAACTAAACAACTTTCAATAGGGAGCAGGAAGCCTCCCAAATTGCGACTGTGACACACCCAGTCAAGTCGTTTGAGCCCTACAGCTGAAGAGTCTCAGTAGCAATTGCAGGAGTAGTTCAAACAGCCCTTTTCAAGGCTAACTACAACTTACTATTTGTAAATCAAACAGCCCTTTTCAGGGCTAACTTCCACAAACTGCCTGCATGCAAACTACTACTGCCTGCCTTCTGAGACTACCTTCTATAACCTCCTGCAGCTTCTATCGCTTTCTGCATCTCCTGCAGCTTCCAGCACTTCCTACAGCCTCCAGTGCCTCCTGCAGCTTCCAGCACCTGCTACAGCCTCCAGTGCCTCTTACAGCTTCCTGCAGCCTCCAGTGCCTACTGCAGCTTCCAGTGCTTCCTACAGTCTCCAACCTCTTGCGGCTACCAGGTTCCAGAGCCAAATGACATCCAGCTACCCATTCCAGTACCCATTGATATTTGACTAGCCATTCCAGTGCCCATTGATGTCCAGCTACCTGTTCCAGTACCCACTGATGTCTGTCTGCCTGTTCCTATACCCACTGATGTCCGACTATATATTCCAGTGCCCACTGACATCCAGCTGCCTGTTTCAGTGCCCATTGACATTTAGCAGCCCTGTTTCAGACCCCACTGATGTCCAGCTGCCTGTTTCAGGGCACATTGACATCTAGCTGCCCTGTTTCAGACCCCACTGACGTCCAGCTGCCTGTTTCAGGGCACATTGACATCTAGCTGCCCTGTTTCAGACCCCACTGACGTCCAGCTGCCTGTTTCAGGGCACATTGACATCTAGCTGCCCTGTTTCAGACCCCACTGGCATCCAGCTGCCTGCTCCAGTGCCTATTAGAGTCTAGCTATCTGATTCAGTGCCTACTGACGTTCAACTACCAGTTCCCAATGACTGATCCTGTCTCACTCGGACGGATCCTGAATATACGATTTCCATTACCTACAAATTTACCATTTCGTTTCTCAGTAAATAAAAAACATGATATCCATCGTCTTTAAACGAATATCAGTGTCTGCCATTCTTCTTTGCTATTGCCGTTATCTTTTTGCCTCCATGTCTACCTTGTCATTGTACGGCACCTTCACACCTCTTGACCCGTTGCAACAATGTTTTGCTGACTTCTTTCTTCAGTGAAAAATCACTGCACATTGAAATTACTATGTGATCCTTTCTCACATTATGACAACAATTCAAAAACGAAACTAGATCAAAGGGAGGTCATAGAGAGGTTTTTTTAAAGCCAAATTTCACTTTTTTTTTTTTTTTTTTGAAGTAGCTTGGCCTTCAAAACTGTCGGCCTTTTTCAAGGAACAAGCAGAATATTATACTGATGAATATGAAAAATGAAATATGTATGATATACGTTTAAAATTCAAATTACAATGCAATATTTTGTAAAATGTTTGTTTATTTTACGAAATATTGCGTTGTAATTTGGCTTATAAACTTATATCATACATATTTCATTTTTAACTTTAAACAACGCTTGTATCACGGAGAACACAACCTTGACTTTCATAGATGACTATGATATTTAATTTGCAATATGTTTCAATTTCATTTTTAATAAACAATTTGATTTTCATTGTTTCTTACTAAATCACAAACAAAGATGATAGAGTCCCCTCGATACCCGGAAAACTTGTCCATGGAAAACTTGCCCATGCAAAACTCATCCACAGAAAACTCATTGTTAGAAAAAACTCTACTCCCGTTATTCAAGAATCTTTTACATTTCAATCTTTTTTTTTTTGTTCTTTATTGTTTTGTTTTTGAGGGAGATATAGTTTTAAAAAGCTCCCCCCCCCCAGACCACACACTCCCTAAATTATATTAAAAAAATATTAAAAATTTATTTTCTTTTGGATGGGTGAGGAGGGGGGGGGTCTCTTTTAAAAACTATATCTGCTTTAGTATTTTCTTTAATTTTCTATATGTGATCCTCTTATGTTAGACATTTCTAAAGTAACACTCGACACTGCTCTTTTTTTTTTTAACTGAATAAAAACTTACTAAAGTAGGAAACGAACACTTGGAAAAATCAATTTTACTTTCTTTAAAACAAAATGGAGGTTCAGTCTCTTTTAAAAACAATATCTCCTTACAGGAGCAGTCATAAAATGTGTTTTCAATTGATATTTATTCAACATAAAATCTGGTTGCCCGGTGTTTGTTGAGCAAAACAAAACAAAAAAAAAAAAAGTAGTGGCAGGCTCGAACACATGACGCAAAGGCGAAAAAGAAAGTGAAAGAAAACCTGACATCTTACCCCTACTCCATGACGCGACCGGAAGTTTGGAATGTTGAAATTAGTAAAGTCATTTTAACCAATATGATGTCTAGCAAAAATGGCGATACAAAGAAATGAACCTCCTTGTAGAAAAGTGCCCGGATGAGGATGAAGGAATTAATCTTTTTGGCCAATTTTTCAATATTTGTCGTCCAAAGGGCCGAGCTTCAAAACGATACTGATCTTGTGAAAATCTGTTGCCTCTGTCGAAAGTTTTATACAAACATACATTTAAACAGACAGGTGAGATTTATATTATAGACTAACTTTGGTGCCCGGCATTCCCCGGGTGTTTGGAGGTGTGTGTTGAGCAAAAACAAAAGAAAAAAAAATATGGTAATAGGCAGGCAGGCAGGCAGGCTTGAACCTGTATCACAAAGAAGGAAAAGAACATGAAAAAAAAAAAGTGACATCTTTGCTATTGCACCCGTCGCCAAATCGGAAGTGGCAAAGTTTTAATTTAAGGCTAGTCAATCAAAAAGGGGGGATGACTTTCAAAAATATCGGCAAAAAAGCAACCACTCCTTGTAGAAAAGTGCCTAGTTGAGGGTGAAGGAATTAATGTTTTTAGTCAATTTTTCAATATTTGTCATCTGAAGGGTCGAGCTTCAAAACGATACCAATCTTGTGAAAATCCGTCGGTTCTGTCAAAAGTTTTAGGCAGATATGATGATGATTGCAACGTCTTGCCAGACGAGTGCCATTCCCTCGGACACTTAAAGTCCATGAGCCCAAATACCTGAGGGAGTATCTATACAAAGATGATGTTACAGAATCTTAGCTTTGTACGACAGCTAAATCTCTCTCTCGGTTCAAAATGTTGAGATCCAGCAACAAGCAAGAGCAAGATAGCCAGCAACAAATTAAACTGCAGACCAGCTTAATGCAGGTACTGGTCTCCCGCTTTATGGTCTTTTAAATCAGAGATTTGCTTCTCCTAGAAAGGTTGCCTTCATCACGGCTTACGGGAGCCCTCTCCACCCCAACACATATATACATACACACAAATATACACGATGCTAGTTGGCCGTTGACCCCGAAAAAGGGTTCATTCGCCCTTTGGCAGATATACATATATACATACATACATACATTTAAACAGACAGGTTAGATTTACATTATAGACTAGCCTGGGTGCCTGGCATTGCCCAGGTGTTTGGAAGTGTGTGTTGAGCAAAAAAAAAAAATGGTAGTAGGCAGGCAGACTTGAACCCGTAATGTGAAGAAGAAAAAGAACATGAAAAAAAACGTGACGTCTTTGCTATTGCGCTCATCGCCAAACCAGAAGTGATGTAGGTTTAAATTAAAGCTAATCAATTGAAGAGAGGGGATGACTTTCGAAAATATCGGCGTAAAAAGCGACCCCTCCTTGTAGAAAAGTGCCTAGTTGAGAGTAAAGGCATTAATGTTTTTAGACAATTTTTCGATATTTGTCGTCTGAAGGGTCGAGCTTCAAAACGATACCGATCCCGTGAAAATCCGTCACCTCTGTTGAAAGTTTTAGGCAGACATACATACATTTAAACAGACAGGTGAGATTTATATTATAGAAGAAAAAGAAGATAGATGGACAAGTTTTCCTATTTAACAAAAATGGACGAGTTTTTCATGGACAAGTTTTCCTAAATTCGTCCTCTTACGAGACTGATCAACTATAGAATCTCTTTTCATCTTTTTTTGTAAAAAAAAAAAAAATGGATGCTACTTATTTTATGTTTTAGGTCTTATTTAAAATTTAACCTAATTTACAAAAAAAAAAAAAAAAAAAAGAGAGCAGAAAAATCGGATGGCATATTCCAAAAATTGCGTAAATTGATTAAGTGGTTTTATTTTTATAAATAAAATAATTTTAAAACAATTTAAAACGATTAGTGCGAGATCAGTAGCATCATAAGGCTGATCTCGCAAATTTACTTATCTACCCTTATTTTTTTCAAGACGGTGACACGAGACAGTCGCATTTTGCTTACTCATAAAAATTGATTTTCTTAGATAAAAATAAAACTACTTGACCAATTTAAGTAATTTTTAGAATACAACATTTTTATTCGGTGACGTAAATATTTTTCTGTATTTTTTTAAAAATTAGGTTGAATTCTAAATAAGAAACTATTTTCAGTCTATTTTTTTTTTCAGAACGCGAATAACCGAACATTACCAATCAAATCAAAACTAAAAACATACTCTACTACTAACCCAAAGTCCGAGTGGCAGCGCCATCTTCCGAACGCCCTCCCCCTCAAAATTTTCTTTTTTATTTCTTTTTAAATAGGTTGCTGAAAAATGCCGATCTTTAATAATAATTCGGGATATTTTCAAAATAAAAATTAAAGACAAAGAAATTCACAAAATATAACTATAGAGAACAAAAGTTTTAAAAACCTAATGGACCATAAAATAGCTGTATATTATGGAGCTAACACCTTCAAGATAGCTCATTTTATATTAGATTTTAATTTATTTATTTATTTATTTTGAGATTTATTAAACAGCACGAATCCCAAGCAAAAGAAGCAGAAGCACATCAAAGAAGTGAACTAAAATAATTTACACAGTTTGACTTGTTACCGCTACGAAAAAAAATAGACAAAACTAGTTGTTTAAAAATAACAAACTCTTTCGGGGCTAACGTTTTCAAGATGATCGATTCACTTTCGCTTACGGTGTCACATCACGAAGGTTTGTCGTGGCGTGTGACCTTTTTCTAAGTTCTATTTTCATTATACTTCTTTCAGTAGCTCCGTATATTCTTTGGAATTGGTTAACACGCCTTTCGGACTGGAGAGCGCCTTGTACTTTTGGGTAAGACCGTAACAAAATGTTCATGTTTTCGTAGATTCATTGCTGCTTGCTCAGATAGAGTCGACCGATCGATTTTTAAAAAGTTATTTCCTTTTAAGCAAAAACAATATTACGCACTTAATTGCCATGTCGAAAATAGCTATTTAACCAAAAATTACGAAAATTCACGGAGTAGAAAGTTATTTATACTTTAAAGTAATTTTTACGGAAAACTGGATAAAATTGCATTTTTCTTAGATGTCATAAAATAGACGATGAATAATTCACACACAGGGTACATAACTCGGAATGCATATTTTAGATTACATTATAATGGCGTCTAACTTTTGTACCCTATAGCAGCAGTTTTTTTTTCTTTTTTTTTTTTTTTACTAAAAACACAGCAGTACTCAGCAGCAGCAGTCGTTTTACTCGATTAAAATTAATAATTCTTGAATATGTAACTATTTTCGACATGACAATTAAGTATGTGATTGTTTTCGCTTAAAACGGCATATAAAAAAAGAAAAAAAGGAATGACCTGTCACCTCTCAAGCAGGCCAGCTTGATTCAAGCACCGGTTCAACGGGCAGAGGGCCACATAAATAGTATAATCATCGTGTGTGAATAAATAAATAAATAAATAAATAAATAAATAAATAAATAAAACAATTATAATCGAATTTTACACGTAAAAAAAAAGAAAAAGAAATAAATATTTTTGAGTCATTGAATTTAGCTTTGCTAACTTGCTTTTTATTCAAGGCATAATTTGAAATAATTATTTGGTTTTAAAACCTTTTTCCTTGCTTGCCTTTTATATTGGAATTCCCTACCTGCTTCCTGTTTCCCCAGACTGGACCATCGTTACTCACTCTCCCTCTCAAGCTTATTTAGTGAAGCCGGAAGGAGCGGGAGAGAGGGTGGAAGCATTTCCGGATAATTAATAATAGGAGACAAAATTCAAAAGTCACCGGTCATCATGTTTTTCTAGTCATAATTCCTTTCTGTCCTTGTGTGTGTGTGTCTTTTTTATTCTTTTAACTACTGTGTACGATATTTTAATGTAAACATTGTAGATTTTATTTTTTTTTTAAACTGTAAGAATGGCATGGAAACTGGAGCCAATGTTTATCATTCTGAATGTACATTTATTTATTAACCCACACGCATAAACAGCAACAGAATGAGACCTTTGCTTAACAGGCTTTAAAAAAAGTTATAAAAGAAAAAAGGACTCGCTAAAAGATATAGATTTGCCATTTTTGAATGCACAGCACTACAGCAGTACATACCATTTTATTCCAGTGCGTTTATAGATATACGGCAGTCATGATATTTTCGTGGTTCACTTATCCGACTTTTTAAGAAAGATTATTGGTAGCCATTTTAAGTCATTTTTAAAATGTTTTTAATTTATCATTTCTTTACATTCTGACCAGTTTTACTGTTATTACTCATTTAAAAAAAAGACTCCTCTGAATCGTAAGTATTATGTATTTATTATCTAATATTGTATTTTAATCACCTTGTGCTAGTATGTTTTTTTTTTTTTATATATATATATATATTATTTATAGAATCACTCCCGTCCTCAAATAGGACACCAATTTTCCTATTTTTATTTATTTATTTATTTGTGAGGGAGGGGAGGGGTTAAAAACATTTTATTAAAATCAGGTTAATATATCAACGAATATAACTACGAAGACTGGAGTGATCCTATAAAATTGTCCTTAGTTTTTAACACCTGTATTTATTTACCTTTTTTAGTATGCGTGTTTTTTTTTGTTTTTTTTTTACCTTACAATGAAATTTATTAATGTTCTTTTTATATAATTATTTTGGTATTAGTGAAGAGAGTGATCCGGACGTAAATAATAACGTTATTTAAAAAAAAAAAAAATTCTTAACATGGGGAGGGGAGGGTGTTTTGTACCTATTCTATACTTTAACCTTACAATTGAATAAAAAACATAAAACATTAATTAAACTTGGAAATACGATTTAAAAAATAGCGCGGATCACTCTCTGCACTAGCACCATTATTTTTAACAAATCTTAATGTTCCTATTTACAATGCCTCCCCACGGGACAGAGTTAGACACCAGGGTCGTTTTTTTCACGTGCAGAAAAGGAACAAAAATAAAAACTCTCAGTTGTGAAGGATTTCTCCTCCACTGACAAAGAACAAAAAATTGAAGTGTAGCAATGTAGCATCTGAAGAACAGATACTACACTTTGATCTTGACCCGAAAGCGTAGTTTTTTTAAGTCTTGTTTTGGTTAATTTTGATAAGTTTTTTTTTTTTTTTTTCATTGTGAACAATAAAAACGCTATTTATCCCCCCCCTTTTTTATACAGAAGGTACCGTGTTATTTTTTATTTATTTATTTTTTTTTAATAGTATTTTCCAAGTTAAATTCAAGTTTTAACATCTTTTTTTATAAAATTGTTGGCTGAAATAAATAACGTTATCTTTGTTCCCCCCCCCCCGAATTTATAGTTAAAAAAATTGCGTAAAATTTTTGCTTAGTTTTCACCTCAACATTTTACTTTATTTATCAAGTGTTTACGTCAAATTCGTTTAATATAATTTCCTCGGTATGCCATTTTCTGGACAAAATAACACGTGATTTGACGGTGTACTATCCTGATATGACCCTTATACAGTTATGGAACTTAGGGTTTGTATTACTGTACACATGGATTCGAAAAAGTTGTCACAAAACAAATACAGAACAAATGTTATCAAAGGCAAGATAAGTTACTTTTCTAACTAACTGGATATATTTTTAGTGTTTATATTTAATGTAACATGTTTATTCAGCTCGAAAAACAGTGTTTACCGAAGTATTGGAAAATTCAAACTGGCGGTCCCGCCGGTCCGGTCGACTCTCTTTGGGAGATGATAAGTTTAGGAAAATGAGTTATAAATTAAAAAAAAAAGTCAAAATACTGTTAAAAACCCGCCGAATATATGTCAACCTATGTCACGGTAACATATATTGAGCGAGCTTCTAACAGTATTTTGTCTGTTTTTTTATTTATAACTCATTTTCCAAACTTACCGCCTTAAATAGAGAGTTAGCTGCCATTTTAAATTTTCCAATACATCGGTAAACACTGTTTTTCGAGCTGAATAAACATGTTACATTAAATATAAACACTAAAAATATGTCCAGTTAGGTAGAAAAGTAACTTATCTTGCCTTTGATAACATTTATTTGTTCTATATTTGTTTTGTGACAACTTTTTCGAATCTGTTTACAGTAATACAAACCCGACTTGGCCGGTTCAAACGGCAAAACTGCCCTAATATGATACTTAATCTGTAATCTATGATAATCGTTGGAAAACGGTTAAAGAAAAAGGGTGTAAGACACGAATTTTCAGGAGGTGGCCACTCCCATACAGGTTCGCCCAAATATCTTAACGTTTTCCGGATATTAAGCAATGTAATTCCTTATGTTAAAGGTGGTGGTCATTATTATTCGCGCAAGCGTACAACAATGTCCACATTGGCCCAATTTTTGCAAAAATTGCTCTTACAGACTTTTTGAATCGAACTAAACCTAAAGTTATTGTTAAAGCAAACGAAATAAGTTAAAATTTTAAAGAAGTACCAACAATTAAATTAATAATTGTTTCTATTCTTTAATTGGTACCCTCGCCCTCACATCGTCTCTTTGACGATTGCATGTAAACATCCGGAAAAATTTGTCGAAAAGAAAAAAAAATAGCACACTAGAATATGAAAAGTATTTTAAAATCTAAAGTGGGGGGATTAGTTTCGTTTCAACATGAAATGATGGCTTAATAAGCCATTTTAGCGTCTTAAGGCAGTTACACACACGCACGCGCGACGGTGTTAGACTACAAGTTTTTTTTTGTTTTTTTTTCCTTGTATTAAGTATTTATCTCTATATTACCGTGCACATAGATTTGAAAAAGTTGTCAAAAAACAAATATATAACAAATAAAAAAAAATGTAATAAAAAAAAATAAAAAATAAAGGTTATTAAAGGCAAGATAAGTTACTTTTCTACATAACTGGATATATTTTCTGTGTTTTTATTTAATGTAACATGTTTATTCAGCTCGAAAAATATACAGTGTTTTCCGATGTATTGGAAAATTCAAAATGGCGCCCGACTCTCTCTTTAACACGGTAAGTTTGGGAAAAGGTGTTATAAATAAAAAAAACTGGACAAAATACTGTAAAAAAAACAAAAAACATCGAATATATGTCAACCTATGTCACGGTAACATATATTGAACGAGTTTCTAACGGTAACTTATCCTGCCTTTGATAACATTTATTTTTTTTTTTTTTTCTGACAACTTTTTCGAATCTGTGTGTACAGTAAAACAAACCCGTTTTTTTTTCTTTTATTAAAGAAATCATTTTATTTTTCACCTTTTTTCTAGTGAAAAACAATCGAAAACAAACTATGACAAAAAAAAAAAATGGAACTTGGATATTTTAGTTTTAGAGGACAATTTATTTTGGTTTTCATTTTTGAAGACTTCCACTCGTAACAGAGGGAGACAATTACAATAATGACTGTTCAAATTCTATAAATTTTAATATTTATTATGAAAGTTTAATTTTGTGAAAAGTTTGGTTTGTTTTTGTTTTTTTGTGATACATTCTCATAACTTTCATTCATTTCAGAAAAAAATGTTTATTTCATACAAATTTCGAAATTATAAATTATTTTATATCCCCCCCTCCTTCCCAAATACGGTACTTGTGCTTGTGCATCTGTTACAGCGCCCAAGTAATAACGTTATTTAGAAACCCATTCATAAGATGAGGAGGGGAGTTTTTCTTTTTTTTTTTCTTTTTTTTTTTTTTTTTGTAACTATTATGTATTTTTACCTAACAATTTAGTAAACAAAAAAATATTGTAAAAATTGATTTCTATTTGGAAATTTTTTTTTTTAAATAGTGTTAAGATACATGCACAAGCACCACAAATATTTTTAATTCAATAAAACTTTAACAGGTTTTTGCAGTTTTCAAAAAAACTAAAATATTGTCCTCCAAAACTAAAACGCATAAATGCTGAAAAACTTATTTCAAAGTATTGTATTAACTTTTTACTTGAAGCTTAATTAGGTTAATGTTATTTTTGTTTTGTTTTGTTAATTGGTACGGGCAAAAATGGACGTATAAAGATAGGGGGGGCCTAGTTTTGAAAGCCGACTTAGGATTTTTTTTTTTTTTTTTTTTTTTTTTTTTGGTAGGTTTCAGTCTACTTTTTGATTGTATTTGAAAGATTAAAGACTGAAGTTAATTTCAAAAACGAAAAAAAAAAATATTTGTATACGTGAAAGAAAATTATGAAAAATGTTTTCATGGTGAGCTAACCAATTCAGCTAAATTTTGAAGTTTATTAATTTTATTTTTTTATTATTCAATTTTCACCCCAAACAAGGTACAGTGCCACTTTGAAGCAGGGGGCTACTATCAGGGACATTATGAAGGGGGATGAATAGAAAGATGTTTGTTCACATTACACTTGAACTTCTGCATATTAGTACAGTTGGGAAAGTAGAATCCCGAAAGGGAGTTCCAAAGACCTGCAGGTCTGGGGAAGAAACTATTGGAGTAAAAGGCTTTCTTGCACCTAGGGATCTCTACTGTAAAGGGGTAAGACTTAGTGACTTGTCGGAGGTAATTACGTCGAGGAGGTACAAGTGTTTTCAGTTCGTCAGAGCATTCACCATTAAAGTATTTCTAGAACAGACAGAGGGATGCAACGTCTCGTCGATAGGACAGAGGCTGAAGCCTAGATGACAGTTTAGGACCTATCAGGTTGGTGACTCTCTTTTAAACCCTGTCCAGGAGTGAGACAAGCAGCAGATGCACCAGCCCAGATGTGACAACAGTACTCAATACATGGGCGAATGGTGGCCTTATAGAGGTACAGGATATTTTCAGGCATAAGTAGTTTTCTAGCACTGTAGAGGGAGCCAACCTTCTTTGCAGCAGCCTTGGCAATGCTCTCAATGTATCTATTCCAGTTCATGTTTCCTGTAAATGTTAGACCGAGGAATTTAAAAGAAGTACTTTCAGGCAATGTGTTCTTGGCCATTACTATTGGTGGTAGAGAAGGTTTCTTGTAGTTATTGAAGGAAACAAGCTTAGTCTTAGCAGCATTGAATGCGACCATCCATTTTTTTGTCCCCATTCCACTACTGATTGGAGGTCATCCTCTAGTGTTTCTGCCATTTCCTTGGATATGTGTTCATTTGTTTTCCCCTCATATCTGTTATAGAAAGTGGTGTCATTGGCAAATATACCCATCTCCAAAACAATTTTATCAGGGAGGCCATTTATGAATATTAGGAATAATGAAGGTCCAAGGATAGACCCCTGAGGTACACCTGCATTTATGTCATTGTTTAGATGTACGACCGTCGAGAACAACTTGGCCTTTTCTCTTACTTAAGAAGGATTTAATTACATTATGTATTTTTCCAGTGATTCCATAGAAGACCATCGTGCCATACTCCGTCAAAGAGCCTTAGATATATCAAGGGCTACTGCTCTACCCTCGTCTGTTTTGTCCAGTGAACGGTATATACGTTCAGAGACTACAGTTAAATAAATTCATTTTAAAAATCCTTTAAAAGATAAATATTAGTTTTCTGGGTCTATTTCAAAAGATAATTAGTAAAGTCCTAAGATATTGAATTAAATGATAAAAAAAAACTTGTTTGTACAAAAAATCTTAGGCTCAAAAATCAAGGGATCTGCCTTTCGCAAAATCACAACAAATGGGAGTTTTGCAAACACGGATATACGGAAGGCCAAAATTTCAGCTAGTCAAAAGGCTCTCTGAAAATGACCTCGTGTAATTCAAAGAAGGGAGAGAGTGCTAGTTTTCTCTCTCTCCCCCCGCCCTTCAAACGTGCATCTGCACATTCCTATGCTGAACGTTTATATCATTTTTACCATTTTGTAATTGAATTGTTTTTCTTTGTTCCTGTTTTTAAATTAATTTTTTTTTTTTTTAAATATTAAAATCTTACATATAAAAAGTATGCGAAACCTGTAATTTAAAAAAAACAAAAACAAAAAAAACTAGAAATATTTTCTGCAATTATAATTTGTTTGCGTGAAAATATTAAATAAACATTTATTAAATATGGCGGATCAAGATATGCCATTCTCAATTCCTCATTAAATTTGATTTTCTTTGTTAAAAAAGAAACAAAACAAAAACTACTTCATCAATTCGGTAGCTTGAATTGAGTTGCTCCCTTTATTTAATATGGCGGATCAAGACACACCATTCTCGCTTCCTCATATTATTTGATTTCTTAGTTAAAAAAACAAAAAAAAACAAAAAAAACTACTCCATCAATTCATGTGATTTTTGAATATGACATCCTTGTTCCATGACGTGTACATACATCATGATGTTTTAAAAAATCTTTTCTTGTTTTGAAAATGGGTTCAATTCTAAATAAGCACACAGTTTTTATTTTTTAGTTATTTTTTAAGTCCAGAATTCAATCTAATGAAAAAAAAACAACAAAATACAGAAAAATCTTTAATATGTATGAAGTCATCACAAAAAAAAAGTCATATTCCAAAAATTATGTAAATTGATCAAGTAGTCTTTTTTTTTTTTTTAACTAAGAAAATCAAATATGAGGAAGAGAAGATGATGTATCATGATCCACCATATTAAATAAAGGGACATAATTCAAGCTACCGAGATCTTAAAATCAGCCTTGTAATGGCTATGATATACTATTAATCGCTCTCATATCTAATATATCAACGGCTATATGTCTATCTGTCTCCATATTTTGGCCATCATACTCTTTAACCTCAGTGCAGTGCTCCTTTTGCAATGTGGAGAAGTACATCATAAATGACTCCAATAAGAACTTTTTAATTGTATGCAGTAAGTACTTAAAGGCGAGTATACACAGAAGATAAACGTTCTTAATAAACGGAAGGGGGAGAGGTCAGTAGACAGAAATTACATAGGAATATTTTAAAGAAAATTCAAAATACAATCCTCACCATGCAAGACAGTAATTAGAACTTAAAATAACAGATAATAACCACATGGATAAAACAATATAGTAAACCACGAAGGAGGAAAAGAACATGAAAAAAAGAGGATAATGAATTAAATGAGTTGGTAATTAACTTTTGCCTGGGTGGAGAATATTGGCACAAGGACGAAATAAAAAAAATTTTAAAAGAGAGAGAGAGAGAGGCGAGATCGAACTCGAAAACATAGGGTAATTAGTTTTCCTCGCTAACCATTACGCAATAGAGGATAGTGAATTCAATGAGTTGGTAAATCACTTAAGAATCAAAGGGTTCGGCACAGAAACGAAAGTTACTTTAAAACCTGGCCTGGGGCCAGTTAAGCTTTCCACTTTCTATCGTGGTATTTGCTTCCCCACGAAAGCAAATTAGATGTAAGGTTTTTAATGTGGGAGAAAACCAGCCCCCCCCCCAAAGGGGGGCACTCTGGCAGTATCCAAATAAATAGTAATTGTCTCAGTATAAAGGGTTTCCCCTACATTGACTGAGAACCAATTACCAGAACAGATACTACCTAGCTCGAAGGCCGGGAGTTGGCTGTTGCATTTAATTAGTTTTGCTTTATTTATACAAAAAAGACAAATAAGCACTCGAAACAAGGGAATTTTTTAAAACTCAATCAAAAAAAAGATAGAGACAATGTCTGTTTGCAAATCTGAGATATTATAATCTAGGAAGTATAAGAAAACTTCTCTCAGAATCTAACCGATATGAGAACCCAGTCACAAAAAGCCTACTGTGGACATACACAAATGTTCGCACCCATTTTGCCTTTTATATAGTAGACTAGCTTGGTTGCCCAGGTGTTTGGAGGTGTGTGTTGAGAAAAAAAAAAAAAAGTGGGGGGGGGGGGGGTAGTAGGCAGGCAGGTTTGAACTTGTACTGCGAAGTAGGAAAAGAACATGGAAAAAAAAGTGACATCTTTGCCGTTGCGTCTATCGCCAAACCGGAAGTAACGTAAGTTTAAATTAAGGCTAGTCAATTGAAAAGAGTGGATGACTTTCAAAAATATAATCGAAAAAAGCAACCCCCCCTCTCCCTGTAGAAAAGTGCCCAGTTGAGGATAAAAAAATTAATGCTTTTAGCCAATTTTTCAATATTTGTCATCCAACGGGTCGAGCTTAAAACAATACTGATCTCATGAAAATCTGTTGCCTCTGTCAAAAGTTTTAGGCAGACATACAAACATATACAAACCTACATACATGCATACATTTAAACAGACAGGTGAGATTTATATTATAGTAGATGAATATATTTCCTCAAAACTTAATTAGTAAATTTATAAAAACTTATATTATAAACTAGCGGGGGTACCCGGCGTTGCCCGAGTGTTTGTTTCCGGGACGGGGGGGGGGTTAAAAAATGTTATGGTAGGTAAGTAGGAAGGATCAAACCCGGAGTCATGAGTAAAAGTAGGAAAATAAAGTGTGAAAAAAAAAAAAAAATCTGCAACGTTAACAGTTCGGCCACCAAGAAAAGTCCATTCCAGTTGTTTAGGAAAAAAAAAACGACTACGGTAGGTCGGCGCGAACGTGAAAATATAATGTGAATTGTCCAGCACGCTAACCACTACGCCACAGAGCTCTGCAGCTTAGTTTAGTGATTTTAAATAACTTCACATGAAAGAACTACGAAGCCAAACCGGTGTTCTCTTCTCATAGCAATACACATGAAAAAATTGAAATAGCTTGAAATATTTCAATATTGGTATGCATAGAAAGAGCTTGATGAGCTAAGAAAGAATCTTTTTAAATTTTTAAAATCTGATTAAAATTAAGGAAGTTATGGCTATTTTTGTGCCTCACACGTTTGGATATTTTTCCCTCTTTAAGACCATATGCGTTTCGTCACATTTTTTACACTACTTTTTCAGTAAAAATGTCATATCTTTGTTAAAACACAAGACTAAGAAATGAAATTTACCATATAAGTGTATTTTTGTACAAGGAATCAGAATATGCAACTGAAAATCTCCCAAAGTTTATGGTTTCCAAATAATCTGCAGTAAATGTGCATAAATATGCAGCAATTCCTTAAAAATGCCATGTATCCATAAACAGAAAAGAAGTTGGAGAACTCAAAGTTGAATTGTAATGTGCTTTATGTACAAAAAACTTAAATCTAAACATAAGACCATTTAAAAATGAATATATTGCAATATTTGTTTGGTATTATTGTAGATTAACACCTTCTGTTTAACCCCACTCAACTCCTTCTGACCACCCCTCCAAAATGTGATTCTACCTTTTTAGGAAATTATGTATAAAATGCCATGAAAAACTTTAATGAAAGATAAACAAATTATTTTAGAATTGAATGTAAAATAATTTCCTATTACAGGTCATTCTAGCATTTTAGGGCAGTTAACTGTTTTTTTTTTCTATGGGAAAATATGCATGCTTTTTTTTTTTTTTTTAAGATTATGTGTAGTTTTAAGAGGGTTTCTATGCAATGAGAATATGGGGAGGGTTGCCATTCGGACTTTGAATTAATTGTAGGGCTAAGGAAAATTATGTGTGAACATACTGAAAACTTGACAGAGACAAAGCTAACAAAAACAATATTAGAGGGGGAGCGGTTAGTTTCACAAAAATTTAATGTAAAATAATTCATCATTTCCTGGCCGTTCTAGCATTTTAGGACAGTTAACCAATTTATTTTTATGTGTATTTTTCTTTAAGGAAGGATCTATTTTTTGTTTGTTTGTTTTAGATGCTTGTATGTGGCTTACAGAGGTATTTTGTTGGGGGGGGGCTTGCCACTCGAACTTAGTGTTATTGTTAGGGTTAAAGAGTGTTTTAGGAGGAGACTTGCCACACATAATTTGTATTAGAGGTGAAGTTAAGAGCTTTTTTTCAAAAAGAGCGTTCAAAAATTTGTTGATTTCTATTTTCGAGGTTGAAGGTGTTAATTCCATAGGCCGTTTATACTACGCTGGAGCAGGTTGTAAAAATATCTTTCGCTTAATAAGTAGAAAAAAAATAACGAAATAAAAAGCTTCCTAATTGTAGTTTGATGTGTTTTCTAACTGCTTTTAAAATTTCAAGAATATTGATATAGATTTTGAGGGTTTGTATTACTATACACATAGATTCAAAAAAGTTGTCAAAAAAACAAATATATAACAAATAAATGTTATCAAAAGCAAGTTACTTTTCTACCTAACTGGATAATTTTTTAGTGTTTTTATTTAATGTAACATGTTTATTCAGCTTGAAAACAGTGTTTACCGATGTTTTGGAAAATTTAAAATGGCGCCCGACTCTCTTGAAACGGTAAGTTTGGGGAAAAGAGTTAAAAATAAAAAAGACAAAATACTGCTAGAAACTCGCTCAATATATGTTACCGTGACAATGTCACGGCGTGACATAGGCTGACATATATTCGGTGAGTTTTTAACAGTATTTTGTATAGTTTTTTTTTATTTTTAACTCCTTTTCTCAAACTTACCGTGTCAAAGAGAGTCAGGCCGGGCGCCATTTTTAATTTTCTACGGTAAACACTGTATTTTTTTCGAGCTGAATAAACATGTTACATTGAATAAAAACACAAAAAATATATCCAGTTTGGTAGAAAAGTAACTTATCTTGCCTTTGATAACATTTATTTGTTATACATTTGTTTTTTGACAACTTTTTCGAATCTATGTATAAACGAGATTTTGATACTTATTTTGATTTTGAAAAAAAAAACATTTGTGGCTGTTCGCAGTAAAACATTGTTTTAATTCGCTGTTCAAAACTAATTTAAAGAATAAAAGTGCATGCAAGCTACAAAAGTTTATTTTGTTTTTTTTTAACCATGTTTTTAAATTTGACGAGAAATTGCAACAGATTCATAATGCCGAAT
This sequence comes from Euprymna scolopes, assembly GCF_053919585.1. Classification (NCBI taxonomy): domain Eukaryota; kingdom Metazoa; phylum Mollusca; class Cephalopoda; order Sepiida; family Sepiolidae; genus Euprymna; species Euprymna scolopes. Next base: position 46,225,715 of record NC_136524.1, on the reverse strand, counting down.
TGGTTCGGATTGCTGTTATTATACATTCTGAAAACCGAATAGTTCTAAACTAATGTTATTCTGATAACAAAATAGCTCTAATTAAAACATATAAGAACATTTATATTCATATTTTCATGTTTTTCTTAATTCGTTCTTGAATAAAAATTAAAGAACGCGTGTTTGTTTACAACTGTGCTATCGCTGATTCTACAGGCTGGAGCTGCTGCTGCTGCTTAAACTTCATTTGACCAAATTCGATAATTAGAAACAATTTTTTTTTCGGGTAGGTCCTTTTAAATTATCAATTACCGCGGTCCTACTCAACATAAAATAATACTTTTAATTGATAAAGATAGTAAAAGGATTGATTTACTTACTACTGGGTGTCCGAAGAATTTTTTTTTCAAAATGTTCAATACTCGTCATATTAAAGTCTTATTTTTAACACGACAAAAAAAGAAATGGTCAAAAATATTTCGGACACTTGACAGTATTAAGATTAACACCTCTTCTAATTGGTTTCCAAATTTCATGACGAAATTCTTCATACAATCACGGTACGGACCTTTAGAAAACAGGGGGGGTCATTACAAAACCTTACCGAAAACGCCATTTTATGACGTTCACATTTTTATCACTTTATTTGCTTAAAACTCTTAAAATATATAATGTACATTCATATTTATTAATTCATTTGAAAGTATATTCATTTCCGAACAAAACAGTGGTAATTTGAAGACTTGAAGTGCTTTGGTTTAAAAAATATGGCTATTTTAGTAGAACTACCTTGAAATCTGTGATTATCCAAAGCGTTTTTTCGTCCGTGTGTATTACTACTTCTCAACTGTTCCTTGTGAACGATCCCCAAACGGTGTTAAGTGGTGGCAGGGGGAGGAGGAATTTATTAGAGAGAAAATATTTTACCACTTCCATTGATCTTAACCGATTTTGGCCGTGACTTCTCAGCAGAAAAAGTATAGAAATCTAAGATTATCGAGGAATTTGAGAAATAATAAGCCTATAACACACCTCAGATATTGTTCTGCCGTTTGTGCATATTATATTTGCATGAAATATCTTGATTTTTAATCCTATTAATGTCAAAATCAGACGGGGGGAAGAAATGAGTTCATTTTATTTATATAGAGATTAAAATTAATATTTTCATATTAATATATATATATATATATATATATATATATATATATATATATATATATATAATAATCATAGAACAGAAATATGAAATAATTTTTTTCTGTGTGTATAATAACATTTTAGATATTGATGTGCATATACACACAAAAATATTTTTATAAAAATTTATGTGTGTGCGCGCGCATGCACAAGCGTATGATAGGTAAAAATATATATAAAAAATAAAGATAATATTAAAATAAGATTATTATATTTATATTATGAATGGATACTTGCAGAACAAGACTTTTTCTCCAAGAAAACTTTTAGCATGGATATAAATAAAACAAAATCCTAAAGTAAAATACTCTAGATATATGCATGCAAATTCTAAAAGAATAAAATACTTTTTTAAAAAAATAGAATTTTGTAATAAAAAAAAAAAAATAATAAATTGGGATCATAAAAGAAAAAACAAATGTAATCAAAATTTCCAGTGAGAACATATAAACAGGGGCTGATGTGAATTAAATATTTTTTGGCCATAAACTAGTCCCCTTTGTATCTGATTTGAAACTGACAGTATCAATAGTTTTCTGATCTGGAATAAATATATATATATATATATATATATATATATATATAACTACTTAATTTACTCACATAAAATTAATATACGAAAGCATAGATTTATGCATAAACTTTAAGTATTTACTTCAAAAGTGCTCAATACGTAGGTAGAGCTAGTTAGTAAGTTATAAAATATATATGGCGATTAAGCTACACCGAATATTCTGCGTTTCATCCACTCTAGGACTCCTCAGGCTTATGCACGAATTTTGTGGTTGTTTATCGTTTTTATATGCTCCTCTTCTATTGAGATTTTAGTTAGCCAATCAGCTTAGGAAGGGAACGGTGGATACTAGAAAGCTGATTGGCTAACTAAAATCTCAATAGAAGAGGAGCATATAAAAACGATAAACAACCATAAAATTCGCGCATAAGTCTGAAGAGTCCTAGAGTGGATGAAACGCGGAATATTCAGTGTAGCCATATATATTTTATATATATATATATATATATATATATATATATATATATATATATATATATCATGCCATGATAGGTACATATACCATAAAGATTGTTTTTTGCCTTCTACATGCATTCTTATTAGTAAAGTTTAAGTGAAGACTATTTTTCGTCCATCTGACAGGACTGCAGAAAGCCTTTGTCAACACAGGGGTGCCTGGTCTGGTAGCACCAAATGCCCTAACAGGTATTGTCACTCTGAGTTAAAGTGGACCTGGGAGCATTTGTAAGTAAGGGGAAACTCTACATTCCCCACACACTCCAAATGGGGGGGGAGGTCTCCCCATTGGATGTCTTTTAAAGTCATACCCAGGACCAAAAAGACAGTTAGAATCTTTCATTCGAAATGTATGGGATAATGAGGGAATACCTGGCATCTGGATAGGATACCCCATCCCCAACTAGAACAAGTGGTAAAAAATTTTTTTAAAAGTCTATTATAATTGTAATTCAATAAAAAATTTAAAAAAAATTAAATAAATAAAAAAAACTTCAGATTTGGACTCTGTAAAAACAGATGGAAACACAATTTGATAATAGGCAGGGCTCTACAGACAAATTTATCTTTAGTTGACCTTTGACAATTCAATATTTTCGTTTACTAGCCAAACCCACATGATTTTTAGAATATGACATCTTCGTTCTATGACAAGCATGTACATCACAAAGATTTTTTTTGTATTTTTATTTTTTTTTATTTTAAGTGTAATTATAAATATATACAGAATTTTATGTTGATACTTGAAGGTAAAACATTCGAATTTCCTCAGGTGTTTTTTAAACAGCCTTTATTAAAAAAAAAAAACACATTGTTTTAAACCTTTTATTGTTTTATTAATTTGACTTTTCTCATTTTATTTAAAAAAAAAAAAAAAAGTTGAACTGATATTTTTCACTCAGGAGTGAGCTTTGCAAGAGTGTCGGTGAAAGAAATACAATCACCAAACAATAAGCGTTTCATTATTTTTAGTCGCCACTTCAAAAAATCACTTGCAAATGCAACTGTTTTACTCACAATGTAGCGCTCTGCTAGGGCAAAATTGAGTTAAATATATTTTATTGTAAAAGTTTCCAACTTTTATTTATTTATTTTTTATCTATATTAAGCCTACCAAATTTGAGTGATCTTTGTCCTTAAATACACAATTTTACACACGCCAACATTCTCACGGTGAAAGTAAATTGCTCCTCGCCAGAAATAATGACCTAACTTGAAATAACCTGAAAGAAAGAATTGTACTTATTTTATAAAAGAGAAAAAGATAAAATTTTCTTTATATCCAAATTTTATCAAAATAACCTCTAAAATAAATAAAATGTTGAATGCGAAAGGAATTCCACAATATTTACAACTTTCTTTTCATCATCTAAACTCATTTATTGTCGAAGTTGTTTTCATAAAAATTTAGATGTAAACAAATTTTTTTCTTTTTAATATTTATGATTGAACAATTTTCTCTTGTACCATTAATAATTTCATTTTCATGTTATTTCAAGTTCAGTTATTTTCAGTGATGGCCAATTAAGTTTTGGTAATGGCCAATGTATTTTTTAATGTTAGTGCTTATTAGGGGCGTATCGATTAATCAGCCTATTTGCTGATTAATTACTTTTCTCTTTCCTATAAAATTTAAATCATTTCATTATTTTACTTGTCAGATGACTTTAACACATTAACATAATAACTGCTAATTTGACTTAAAGTTTAAGTGTCTGACAGCTATTATGGCTTTCTGTCTTTTATTAAATAAAATTACAAAATATAAAGTGCAATTTCCAATTTATAATGAATATAATCAAGCAATTAGATAAGAAAAAAAGAACTTACAATTTGTACTTTGTAGTTGGTTTGTAATTATTTAAGTGAATAACTATAAGCTGAAGTTCTGCACCTGCTGCTGCTCTACTTCCTCTTCTATTCTTGCTGCCTGCCTTCTCTGTTCTCATAGTTTCCTCAGTACTTTTAAGTTGAATACTTTTAAGTTGTAATGTATTTTCTCAGAACACAGCCTGTTCCTCATAGATTCATACACATAACCACTTGTACTAAAGAGCCTCTCACTCTCCACAGATGAAGGTGGTGCGCTTAAATATTTGGAAGCCAGTTTACTCAGCAGTGGTAATGTCTCCGGTGTCTTTTCCTTCCACTGAAATGGATCATCACCTTTTGCGAGTAGTGGTAAAGCTACGTATTGATCAAGTTGTTTTTGTGCACTTAACCATAAGGGATTTACTCCTCATCGAACAGGTTTGAAAGAGATACAGTTTTACTTTCACTTTGATCTTCTTGACCCTCAACAGAGTTTGAAGAAGAGTACGAAATGCCTTCAATAAGTTGTCATACGTTTTTCGCATGGGCACTTTTATTGCTAGTAAACACATGAAACTCTAGTCCCCTTTGGAGTAATCTCCTCTGGCTACGATTCCAACAACTTCTGGAAAGCCCCATGGAAGTTCTCTTGTGTGAGCATGTCATTGACCCTCGTCACAGCCTTTTTCATCTCCTTAATTGTCTCATAACGACACCCTCTAAGGTTTTCCTTGAGTTTAAGGAAAACCAAAAGTCACAGGGAGCAAGGTATGAACTCTAGGGAGGGTGAGGATCTGTCATGATGCTCCTCTTGGTCAAATAGTCTGTGACAAGGATGGCATTGTGGATTGTCCTGATGGAAATGCCACTGACCCGATTTAAAGAGTACTAGTCTCTTCCTGAAATTCCTTAAAACCTCAACATATTATTTCTTGTTAACTGTCCAGTATGAACCCAGTGCATTCAGATCATGTCCATGCTGCCAAAGAAAAAGAATCATAAGTTTCTTGGTGGGTTTGCTCTTCTTGGGTCAGGGAAAGCCAGCATGCTTCCACTAGGAACTTTCTCTCTTTGTCATAGTAGAAAATCTAGCTTTAACCATAGTGGACTTATTCCTTTTGAGTTTAGATTGTGATTCTTGTATTTCTATTGTAGTTGCAGTCTCTAGGGTTAACTCAACTTCTACCAGCTCTAAGTTTTGATTTGTTACTGTAGATTTATTTAAAACTAATTCATCGAACAGGTTTGAAAGAGATAGTTTTACTTTCATTTTGATCTTCTTGACCCTCAACAGAGTTTGAAGAAGAGTACAAGATGCCTTCAATAAGTTGTCATACGTTTTTCATAGTACACACATGAAAGTCTAGTCCTCTTCGGAATAATCTCTTCTGACTACCATTCCAACAACTTCTGAAAGACCCTGTGGAAGTTCTCTTATTTAAAACACACCGTATCCTGCTGATTCTGCTTCATCAGTGGAAAGTAGATGTACAATCAATTCTTAAGTGTTTTTAACGTTATTCTTTTGAAATTTAAATTTGAATCTTGGAAAGTAGACACAAGTTTTTATCATTTATTGAATTCCACTAAAGTCAGAAATATCAGAATTAGATTGGACAGCTTTTGAAAGAAATAACATCAAAGCTAAAATTGTAGGTATTAACATTGATATGGTTGATGTTCTGTGACTTGCTTCCTTAGTGATTTCTTCAGATGGACTCAGTAACTGGACAATTTTTTGAACAGGTCCCACTTGGTATGAATCTTGGAGGTGGGGGTGTTATAAATCCAATTTTTTTTTTTTTTTTTTTTTTTTTTTTTTTTTTTTTTTTTTTTTTTTTTTTTTTTTTGTTATCTGGTCTTCCATCGTTGGGTCCATACTAAGTGGTATATTATTTTATTGGAATTTCTTGAGATGAGCAGTGCCTGAAGATAGTGGTTTGAATCCTACCCAAAGCTGGTCAGAGGATTAGTTGGCCAAAACGTGGTGAGACAACAACTATGGAAGGCAGTAATTACTGGGATACAGTTAAGACTCGGCATTCCTCTTAGTGTTGGGACGATTAATCAGAATCAGGAATCGGAAAAATCAGAGCTTCTTTGGGAATCAGAAAAATTTGCGTCTATTTTCCGATGCCAAAACTGATTCCTTTAATTATCTATTTTATTTGAGTTTGGTTTAAGAAACATCTTCCACTGCTTGTAGTAATAATGAAATAATAAATATTTATTGATTTAAGCTTCCAGTAAAACTAAAATCTCTAGATCACCCCCTCACAAGTGTTTTTACGTTTGAGAAAATATAGGTACATTTAAGATGTGTTTTTACAGTAATCGGGACAAAATAATTTTATAGTTAAATATTTAGAGATTTTTAAAGACTCTGAATCGGTAACTGTATCAGAATCAGGAATTTAGTACGGAATCGCTATTTGTATCGGAAGCGGGAAAAATATTGGAATCGTCCCATCACTAATTCGTGTCCTGTCATGGTTAACAACCACCTAAATAGTTGGCTGAAATGTCGTGAAACAACAACAACTATGTGAATGAACATAACAGTCTGCAAATAAATAAATACTTATCTCAAGGGATTCCAATAATAAAATAACAAGAACAGTAGTCGGAAGAATCCTTATCCCCGAGTGGCTTCCTGGTCTTGATTAGTGGTGACTACCATGTAAGAAAAAAAATAAATAAATACAAATAACCAATCCTCATTTAAAAAAATCCAAAAACGTTTATCTCTACTCCTGATTTTCTTTTCTTTGACTTGTTTTTAACTCGTTTGCAACAATTTCACTCACACGCCTAATGATATATTTCATAGTATGTGACGCACAGACAAAAGTTTATCGATGCAAAGGACACATTTCAACAATACTATTATTTCAAACGAAGGCTAATTTTTTTTTTTTAGCTTACCAGTGCAAACTACTCATGATTTCATTCAGTTCTTCTCTGAATTAAAAGAAATAAAATCTGATTATTATCTATTTGCTTACTAATTTTTCAGGTGGCAAAGAATTATTTGTTCAGTATTAACAGTGGTTCCGTGAGTAATTAAATTACCAAAATAGAACAGTTTTGCATCCCTATAAAAAGATGAAAATAAAGAAATAAGGCGACTAAGTCTCATCTCTAGAACCCTTATTCCAATGTACAGAATTTTTATCTAGCCGCGACCTTTAAACATTCCCATCATCACTTATCAAGGCTAAAAGCTACTCGATGGCGAATAATGGGACGGTAGAATGATTAAGAATATTAGGAGGCAGAAAATGTAATGGAACAAATTTTGATTACTTATGAGGGCAGTTTGACAATTGTTGACCTTGGATTTGAAGTTGGCCATGTTGTAATCTGAAAGGAAGCAGTCCTGCAGTTATATGTTCTATGGATTAGGAAGTAATAAACGTCTTAAAAATGAACAAGGCACTTGATGTCATTATTTCAACATTCTCGAACCGCTTGAAGCAGCGCGGTAAAAAAACTGAATAGATCCTGCATGATGAACTCGATGAGTAAATATTTGCTTCGGAAATGAGTCATTATTTTTCAGACAACCTAATAATCCATTTTGGTAAAAATTCCAGAGTTTAATTTGATGGGGTCCTAAGAAGAAATTGAAATTCTAGGGCTTTATATTACAAGTGAAATAGTCGCATTTGCAAGTGAATTTTTTTTTCCAAGTGGTGACTAGAAATA